>NC_086447.1:209165994-209465994 GCF_028390025.1 Pseudophryne corroboree
GACACTAGCTCCAGAGGGACGATCACAGGTACAGCCTGGATGGTCACCGGAGCCGCGCCGCCGGCCCCCTTGCAGACGCTGAAGAGAGAAGAGGTCCAAAATCGGCGGCTGAAGACTCCTGAGTCTTCATAAAGGTAGCGCACAGCACTGCAGCTGTGCGCCATTTTCCTCTCAGCACACTTCACACAACAGTCACTGAGGGTGCAGAGCGCTGGGGGGGGCGCTCTGAGAGGCAAATAAAAACCTTATTAGAGGCAAAAAATACCTCACATATAGCCCACAGAGGCTATATGGAGATATTTAACCCCTGCCTAACTTCAAAAATAGCGGGAGACGAGCCCGCCGAAAAAGGGGCGGGGCCTATCTCCTCAGCACACAGCGCCATTTTCTCTCACAGAAAAGCTGGAGAGAAGGCTCCCAGGCTCTCCCCTGCACTGCACTACAGAAACAGGGTTAAAACAGAGAGGGGGGGCACTGATTTTGGCGATATTGTATATATATAAAAGATGCTATAAGGGAGAAACACTTATATAAGGTTGTCCCTATATAATTATAGCGTTTTTTGGTGTGTGCTGGCAGACTCTCCCTCTGTCTCCCCAAAGGGCTAGTGGGTCCTGTCCTCTGTCAGAGCATTCCCGGTGTGTGTGCTGTGTGTCGGTACGTGTGTGTCGACATGTATGAGGACGATGTTGGTGAGGAGGCGGAGAAATTGCCTGTAATGGTGATGTCACTCTCTAGGGAGTCGACACCGGAATGGATGGCTTATTTAGAGAATTACGTGAGAATGTCAACACGCTGCAAGGTCGGTTGACGACATGAGACGGCCGACAATCTATTAGGACCGGTCCAGGCGTCTCAGAAACACCGTCAGGGGTTTTTAAAAACGCCCATTTACCTCAGTCGGTCGACACAGACACAGACACGGACACTGAATACAGTGTCGACGGTGAATAAACAAACGTATTTCTCATTAGGGCCACACGTTAAGGGCAATGAAGGAGGTGTTACGTGTTTCTGATACTACAAGTACCACAAGAAAGGGTATTATGTGGGAGTGAAAAAACTACCTGTAGTTTTTCCTGAATCAGATAAAATAAAATGAAGTGTGTGATGATGCGTAGGGTTACCCCGATAGCAAATATTGGCGTTATACCCTTTCCCGCCAGAAATTAGGGTACGTTGGGAAACACCCCTTAGGGTGATAAGGCGCTCACACGCTTATCAAGTGGCGTTACCGTCTCCAGATACGGCCGCCCTCAAGGAGCCAGCTGATAGGAAGCTGGAAAAATATCCTAAAAAGTATATACACACATACGGTGGTTATACTGCGACCAGCGATCGCCATCAGCCTGGAGATGCAGTGCTGGGTTGGCTTGGTCGGATTCCCTGACTGAAAATAGGATGCATTCTATATATATGTATGTGAGATGCACAGAGGGATATTTGCTCTCTGGCATCAAGATAAGTGCGTTGTCCATATCTCCCAGAAGATGTCAGGGACACGACAGTGGTCAGGTGATACAGATCCCATACGGCAGATGGAAGTATTGCTGTATAAAGGGAAGGAGTTATTTGGGGGTCGGTCCATCGGACCTGGGGACCACAGCAACAGCTGGGAAATCCAACCTTTTTTACCCCAAGTTACATCTCAGCTAAAAAAGACACCGTCTTTTCAGCCTCAATCTTTCCTTTCCCATGAGGGCATGCAGGCAAAAGGCCAGTCATATCTGCCCAGACATAGAGGTAAGGGAAGTAGACTGCAGCAGGCAGCCCTTTCCCAGGAAAAGAAGCCCTCCACCGCGTCTGCCAAGTCCTCAGCATGACGCTGGGGCCGTGCAAGCGGACTCAAGGTGGGGGGGTAGTCTCAAGAGTCTCAGGGCGCAGTGGGATCACTCGCAAGTTGACCCCTAGATCGTACGAGTATTATCCCAGGGGTAAAGATTGGAGAGTCGAGACATCTTCTCCTCGCAGGTTCCTGAAGTCTGCTTTACCAACGGCTCCCTCCGACAGGGAGGCAGCATTGGAAACAATTCACAAGCTGTATATCCAGCAGGTGATAATCAAAGTACCCCTCCTACGACAAGGAAAAGGGTATTATTTTTCCACACTATATTGTGGTACTGAAGCCAGACGGCTTGGTGACACATAGTCTAAATCTAAAATGTTTTGAACACTTACATAAAAGGTTCAAATCGAGATAAAGTCACTCAGAGCAGTGATAGCGAACCGGAAAAAAGGGGACTATATGGTGTCCCTGGACATCAAGGATTACCTCCATGTCCAAATTTTGTCCTTCTCATCAAGGGTACCTCTGGTTCGTGGTACAGAACTGTCAATATCAGTTTCAGACGATGCCGTTTGAATTATCCACGGCACCCCGGGCCTTTTTACCAAGGTAATGGCCGAAAAGATGTTTCTTCAAAGAAAAAAGGCATCTAAATTATCCCTTACTTGCACGACCTAAAAAGGGCAAGTTCCAGAGAACAGTTGGAGGTCGGAAGAGCACTATCTAAAGTAGTTCTTCGACGGCACGACTGGATTCTAAATATTCCAAGAATCGCAGCTGTTTTTCCGACGATACGTCTGCTGTTCCTAGGGATGATTCTGGACACGGTTCAGAAAAAGGTTTTTCTTCCCGAGGAAAAAGCCAAGGAGTTATCCGACCTGTCAGGAACCTCCTAAAACCAGGAAAGGTGTCTGTACATCAATGCACAAGAGTCCTGGGAAAAATGGTGGCTTTTTACGAAGCAATTCCATTCGGCAGATTCCATGCAAGAATTTTCCAAAGGGATCTGTTGGACAAATGGTCAGGGTCGCATCCTCAGATGCACCTGCGAATAACCCTGTCGCCAAGGACAAGGGTATATCTTCTGTGGTGGTTGCAAAAGGCTCATCTATTGGAGGGCCGCAGATTCGGCATACAGGATTTGATCCTGGTGACCACGGACGCCAGCCTGAGAGGTTGGGGAGCAGTCACACAAGGAAGAAACTTCCAGGGGGTATGGACGAACCTGGAAAAGTCTCTTCACATAAACATTCTGGTACTAAGAGCAATCTAAAATGCTCTAAGCCAGGCGGAACCACTCCTGCAAGGAAAACCGGTGTTGATTCAGTCGGACAACATCACGGCGGTCGCCCATGTAAACAGACAGGGCGGCACAAGAAGCAGGAGTGCAATGGCAGAAGCTGCCAAGATTCTTCGCTGGGCGGAGAATCACGTAATAGCACTGTCAGCAGTGTTCTTCCCGGGCGTGGACAACTGGGAAGCAGACTTCCTCAGCAGACACGATATTCACCCGGGAGAGGGGGGTCTTCATCCAGAAGTCTTCCACATGCTAATAAACTGTTGGGAAAGACCAATGGTAGACATGATGGCGTCTCGCCTCAACAAGAAACTGGACAAGTATTGCGCCAGGTCAAGAGATCCACAGGCAATAGCTGTGGACGCACTGGTAACACCTTGGGTGTACAAATCAGTATATGTGTTTCCTCCTCTGCCTCTCATACCAAAGGTATTGAAGATTATACGGTGAGGAGGAGTAAGAACAATACTAGTGGCTCCGGATTGGCCAAGAAGGACTTGGTACCCGGAACTTCAAGAGTTGGTCACGGACGACCCGTGCCCTCTACTTCTGAGAAGGGACCTGCTACAACAGGGTCCCTGTCTCTTTCAAGACTTACCGCGGCTGCGTTTGACGGCATGGCGGTTGAACGCCAGATCCTAAAAGGGAAAGGCATTCCAGAAGAAGTCATTCCTACCTTGATTAAGGCAAGGAAGGAAGTCACCGCGAAACATTATCACCGCATTTGGCGAAAATATGTCGCGTGGTGCGAGGATCGGAGTGTTCCGACGGAGGAATTTCAACTGGGTCGTTTCCTACATTTCCTACAATCAGGATTGTCTATGGGTCTCAAATTGAGATCTATTAAGGTTCAAATTTCGGCCCTGTCAATATTCTTCCAAAAAGAATTGGCCTCAGTTCCTGAGGTACAGACTTTTGTTAAAGGAGTACTGCATATACAGCCTCCTGTGGTGCCTCCGGTGGCACCGTGGGATCTAAATGTAGTTTTAGATTTCCTCAAATCCCATTGGTTTGAACCATTGAAAAAGGTGGATTTTAAATATCTCACATGGAAAGTGACTATGTTACTGGCCCTGGCTTCCGCCAGGAGAGTATCTGAATTGGCGGCTTTATCTTATAAAAGCCCTTATCTAATCTTCCATTCGGATAGGGCAGAACTGAGGACTCGTCCGCATTTTCTCCCTAAGGTGGTATCAGCGTTTCACCTGAACCAACCTATTGTGGTGCCTGCGGCCACTGGCGACTTGGAGGACTCCAAGTTGTTGGACGTTGTCAGAGCCTTAAAAATATACATTTCAAGGACGGCTGAAGTCAGAAAATCTGACTCGCTGTTGATACTATATGCACCCAACAAGTTGGGTGCCCCTGCTTCTAAGCAGACGATTGCTCGTTGGATTTGTAACACAATTCAACTTGCTCATTCTGTGGCAGGCCTGCCACAGCCTAAATCTGTTAAGGCCCATTCCACAAGGAAGGTGGGCTCATCTTGGGCGGCTGCCCGAGGGGTCTCGGCATTACAATTCTGCCGAGCAGCTACGTGGTCGGGGGAAAACACGTTTGTAAAATTCTACAAATTTGATACCCTGGCAAAAGAGGACTTGGAATTCTCTCATTCGGTGCTGCAGAGTCATCCGCACTCTCCCGCCCGTTTGGGAGCTTTGGTATAATCCCCATGGTCCTTTCAGGAACCCCAGCATCCACTTAGGACGATAGAGAAAATAAGAATTTACTTACCGATAATTCTATTTCTCGGAGTCCGTAGTGGATGCTGGGCGCCCATCCCAAGTGCGGATTATCTGCAATACTGTACATAGTTATTGTTAACAAATTCGGGTTATATTGTTAAGGAGCCATCTTTAAGAGGCTCTTTCTGTTATCATACTGTTAACTGGGTTTAGATCACAAGTTGTACGGTGTGATTGGTGTGGCTGGTATGAGTCTTACCCGGGATTCAAATTGCCTCCCTTATTGTGTACACTCGTCCGGGCACAGTACCTAACTGGAGTCTGGAGGAGGGTCATAGGGGGAGGAGCCAGTGCACACCACCTGATCTGGTAAAAGCTTTACTTTTTTGTGCCCTGTCTCCTGCGGAGCCGCTATTCCCCATGGTCCTTTCAGGAACCCCAGCATCCACTACGGACTCCGAGAAATAGAATTATCGGTAAGTAAATTCTTATTTTTATGTGCATGGTCTGTTTTGTTTACGGGAAAATGTTTTATTCTACTGAAACTGCTTCATTAGGTATTTTCCCCCTGCCCTGTCTTTTAGGCAGCATCTCCTGTCTCCACTGGGACCCTGTTCAGAGGTTTCTCTTCTCTGGCTCATCAGATCAGAGTATTATCTTGTGGGACATTGGAGGGAGGCAAGGACGTGCACTGAACCTACAAGGACACCAGTAAGCATTCCTCTCCTCCGGAAGTAAGCTGCTGCTTTGTTCCTGTGCTCAGTACAGGAAATATATGGAACTAGTGCCTCTGATCCTAGGCCAAGGCCTCACTGTACGTATGTATATACATTAGACTGGCCAGCGTAAAAGAATTGGCAACCACAGCGCACGTCATTATCTATAGAGCATATTATTTACTTTCGATGGGTAGATAGAAAGCTGTTATATTAATTGTCTTTGTACATAATTGAAAAGATGGTTTTTATATTCTGTATTTGAAGTGACACAAAGGATGCTGCCTTATGTATACTTCAGTAGGATGAAGCTGTTGCTGGCTTCTCCTCTATAAGTGATGTTTGCTTCTCTTTGTCAGTGACAAGGTGCAGGGGCTGTGCTACCTGCATCTCACACGGCAGCTGGTCTCCTGCTCAGTGGATGGGGGCATCTGTGTCTGGAATATGGATACTGACAGGGAAGAGGTAATAGAGTTCTAATACATTGAATTCTGCTTTATTTGACATTAGTACTGTTTAAGAAAACAAAAACTAATCAAAAACAGTATATGTGTATGTAAAGACAAAGGTTGTAAATGCTTCAACTTTGCTGTTGTAGGTTTGTCCATCTTTTTACGCCATATGGCTCTAGTTACCTGGCTTGTCTTGGTCGCTCCGCCACAGATAGTCATTCCCAGTCTTGAGTACTGCTTCCTGAATTCTGCATCTTAATTTGCTAAGTGTATTTTTTGTCACAAAGACACTGGTATAACATAGCGTTGTAAGCACAGCAAAGCAAGGTGCAAGTCTGTTGTACTGAACTCTCATCACGCATTGTTAGGCTAAACCTGCTACTTTATACCAGTCCCTTTGCGGCAGAAAATAATAATCCTATAGACAATTTTTTGTACCTGTGAGCATATTAAGGTACAAATTTAAGGAAAGTACATAATCTGGGAAAAAAAGGTAAAAGACAGAGCCCCTATGCTGCACTTTGTTGGGTAGATCCCAGAGGAAGGGGGTGGGTATGACATTGGTCAACACCTACGTGACTTATCATAACCACAGTGGCCAGAGAGTGGGTTAATGTGGCATTTAAAGCAAACTTTCTAAGATTGCTCATAGCCTATCTAAAGAATTAGCTTTGACGTCCGGCATCCTTATAGTTACAGTTTAATATTAATGACCTCCGATATGGATGCTGTGGTGTGAAAGCCAGGCCCACTTGCCGATTCAGTTATCCCTTGTGTGGTATTAAGAATAGATCTGCACTGACGTGGGTCTAGTTATAACTGTGATCTTATACCCCTTTCACACTGAGGCCAGGTCGTGTGCTGGTGTGAATGGTTCATCTAGGATAATCTCACCCAGGTACGTTCCCCTGGGCATGATGTGGGATTTACCCGGGTTTCAGCCGGATAAGCAGCAGTAGCAACAGGTGTTCCCGAGTTGATCAATGAACCTCGGAAGCGCTCTAGCATGCGCTTTAATTACGTAGCGAAGTGATACCATGTTCTGCTCTATAATAAATACTATCATATGTGATATTCTTGTTTTCTCTAACGTCCTAGTGGATGCTGGGAACTCCGTAAGGACCATGGGGAATAGCGGGCTCCGAAGGAGGCTGGGCACTCTAGAAAGATCTTAGACTACCTGGTGTGCACTGGCTCCTCCCACTATGACCCTCCTCCAAGCCTCAGTTAGATTTTGTGCCCGGCCGAGGTTGGATGCACACTAGGGGCTCTCCTGAGCTCTTAGAAAGTTATAGTCTTAGAATTTGTTATTTTCAGTGAGACCTGCTGGCAACAGGCTCACTGCAGCGAGGGACTAAGGGGAGAAGAAGCGAACTCGCCTGCTTGCAGCCGGATTGGGCTTCTTAGGCTACTGGACACCATTAGCTCCAGAGGGATCGACCGCAGGCCCAGCCTTGATGTTCGGTCCCGGAGCCGCGCCGCCGCCCCCCTTACAGAGCCAGAAGCAAGAAGATGGTCCGGAAAATCGGCGGCATGAAGACTCTGTCTTCACCAAGGTAGCGCACAGCACTGCAGCTGTGCGCCATTGCTCCTCTCACACACTTCACACTCCGGTCACTGAGGGTGCAGGGCGCTGGGGGGGGCGCCCTGAGGCAGCAATAAAAACACCTTGGCTGGCTAAAATACCTCAATATATGGCCCCAGGGGCTATATATGAGGTAAATACCCCTGCCAGAATTCCATAAAAAACGGGAGAATAGGCCGCGAAAAAGGGGCGGAGCCCATCTCCTCAGCACACTGGCGCCATTTTTCCCCTCACAGCTCGGCTGGAGGGAAGCTCCCTGGCTCTTCCCTGCACAGTAAGAGGGAAAAGAGAGGGGGGGCATTAAAATTGGCACTGTATACAGTATATTATATAAAAGCTATTAGGGACATTACTCAGTTAGTCCCTGTATATATATAGCGCTCTGGTGTGTGCTGGCATACTCTTACTCTGTCCCCCCAAAGGGCTTTTGTGGGTCCTGTCCTCGTTTAGAGCATTCCCTGTGTGTCTGCGGTGTGTCGGTACGGCTGTGTCGACATGTTGAATGAGGAGGCTTATATGGTGACAGAACAGAGGCCGATATATGTGATGTCGCCCCCTGTGGGGCCGACACCAGAGTGGATGGATAGGTGAAAGGTATTAACCGACAGTGTCAACTCCTTACATAAAAGGGTGGATGACGTAACAGCTGCGGGACAGCCGGCTTCGCAGCCCGCGCCTGCCCAGGCGTCTCAAAGGCCATCAGGGGCTCAAAAACGCCCGCTCTCTCAGATGGCAGACACAGATGTCGACACGGAGTCTGACTCCAGTTTCGACAAGGTGGAGACATATACACAATCCACTAGGAACATCCGTGACGTGATCCCGGCAATAAAAAATGTGTTATACATTTCTGACTTTAACCCAAGCACCTCTAAAAATGGGTTTTAGGTTTGGGGAGAAAAAACAGGCAGTGTTTTGTTCCCCCATCAGATGAATAAATGAAGTGTGTGAAAGCGTGGGTTCCCCCGTTAAGAAACTGGTAATTTATAAAAAGTTACTGATGGCGTACCCTTTCCCGCCAGGTGGATAAGTTACGCTGGGAGATATCCCCTAGGGTGGATAAGGCGCTCACACGTTTGTCAAAAAAGGTGGCACTGCCGTCTTAGGATACGGCCACTTTAATAGGTACCTGTTGATAAAAAACAGGAGGCTATCTTGAAGTCTGTATTTACACACTCAGGTACTAGACTGAGACCTGCAGATAGTGCTGCTGCAGCGTGGTCGGTGACCCTGTCAAACAGGGATACTAGTTGGCAAACATAAAAACATATTAAAGACGTCGTCTTATATATGGGGGATGCACAGAGGGATATTTTGCCGGCTGGCATCCAAAATAAATGTAATGTCCATTCTGTCAGGAGGGTATTAGAGACCTGTCACTGGACAGGTGATGCTGACTTAAAAAGCGCATAGAGAGCCTTATAAGGGTGAGGAATTATTTGGGGATGGTCTCTGGGACCTCGTATCCACAGCAACTGCTGGGAAGAAATAATTTTACCTCAGGTTTCCTCACAGACAAAGGTACAGTCCTTTCGGCTTCAGAAAAGCAATCGGGTCAAATGGCGCTTCCTTTCTGTACAGAGACAAGGGTAGAGGGAAAAAAGCTGCACCAGTCAGCCTGTTCCCAGAATCAAGATTCTTCCCCCGCCTCCTGTGAGGCCACACCATGACGCGGGTGCTCCACAGGTGTAGCCAGGTACGGTGGGGGGCCGTCTCAAAAATTTCAGCAATTAGTGGGCTCGCTCACAGGTGGATCCCTGTTTCTTTCAAGTAGTATTTCAGGGGTACAAGCTGGAATTCGAGATGTCTCCCCCCAGCCGTTTCCTAAAATATGCCTTGCTGACAACTCCCTCAGGCAGGGAGGCTGTGCTAGAGGCAATTAATAAGCGGTATTCCCAGCAGGTAATACTCAAGGTGCCCCTACTTCAACAAGGACGGGGTTACTATTCCACACGGGTTGGGGTACCGAAACCGCATGGTTCGGTGTGACCCATTTTATATTTAAAATCCTTGAACACAAAAATTCAAGTTCAAGATGGAATCGCTCAGGGCGGTTATTCCAAGCCTGGACGAGGGGGATTACATGGTATCCTGGGACATCAAGGATGCTTACCTGCATGTCCCCATTTACCATCCTCGCCAGGAGTACCTCAGATTTGTGGTACAGGATTACCATTACCAAGTCCAGACACTGCCGTTTGGACTGTACATGGCACCGAGGGTGTTTTATCAAGGTAATGGCCGAAATGTTGATACTCCTTCAAAAAAAGGGAGTTGTAATTATCCCGTACTTGGACAATCTCGTTATAAGGGCGAAGTCCAAGGAGCAGTTGGTAGTCGGGGTAGCACTATTTTGGAAAGTGCTACAACAGCATGGTTGGATTCTAAACAGTCCAAAGTCACAGCTGGTTCCTATGACACGTCTACTGTTCCTGGGGATGGTTCTGGACATAAACCAGAAATAGTGTTTCTTCCGGAGGAAAAAGCCAAGGAGTTGTCATCTCTAGTCAGAGACCTCCTGAAGCCAAAATAGGTAGCGGTGCATCATTGCACGCGAGTCCTGGGAAAAATGGTAGCTTCCTACGAAGCAATCCCATTAGGCAGGTTCCATACAAGAACTTTTCAGAGGGACTTGTTGGACAAGTGGTCCGGATCGCATCTTCCGATGCATAGGCTGATAACCCTGTCTCCAAGGACCAGGGTATCTCTACTGTGGTGGCTGCAGAGTGCCCATCTTCAAGAGGGCCGCAGGTTCGGCATACAGGACTAGGTCCTAGTGACCATGGATTCCAGCCTTTGAGGCTGGGAGGCAGTCACACAGGGAAGAAATTTCCAGGGACTTTGGTCAAGTCAGGTTATTTCCCTACACATAAATATTCTGGACCTGAGGGCCATTTACAATGCCCTGAGGCCGGCAAGGCCTCTGCTTCAAAACCAGCCGGTACTGATCCAATCAGACAACATCACGGCAGTCGCCCATGTAAACCAACAGGGCGGCACAAGAAGCAGGATGGCGATGGCAGAAGCCACAAGGATTCTCCGATAGGCGGAAAATCATGTGTTAGCACTGTCAGCAGTGTTCATTCCCGGAGTGGACAACTGGGAAGCAGATCTTCTCAACAGACACGACCTCCACCCGGGAGAATGGGGACTTCCTCCAGAAGTCTTCCAATAGGATTGTACACCATTGGGAAAGGCCACAGGTGGACATGACGGCGTCCCGCCTCAACAAAAAGCTATAAAAGATATTGCACCGGGTCAAGGGACCCTCAGGCGATAGCTATGGACGCTCTGGTAACACCGTGGGTGTACCAGTCGGTTTATGTGTTCTCCCCTCTGCCTCTCATACCAAAGGTACTGAGAATAATAACAAGGCGAGGAGTAAGAACGATACTCGTGGATGGCCAAGAAGAGCTTGGTACCCAGAACTTCAAGAATTTATATCAGAGGACCCATGGCCTCTGCCACTCAGACAGGACCTGCGGCAGCAGGGGCCCTGTCTGTTCCAAGACTTACCGCAGCTGCGTTTGTCGGCATGACGGTTGAACGCCGGATCCTGAAGGAAAAGGGCATTCCGGAGGAAGTCATTCCTACGCTTACTAAAGCCAGGAAAGAGGTTACAGCAACTCATTATCACCGCATATGGCGAAAATATGTTGCATGGTGTGAGGCCGAAAGGGCCCCAACAGAGGAATTTCAACTAGGTCGATTTCTGCATTTCCTGCAAGCAGGAGTGACTATGGGCCTTAAATTGGGTTCCATTAAGGTACAGATCTCGGCTCTGTCGATTTTCTTTCAAAAAGAACTAGCTTCAGTACCTGAAGTTCAGACATTTTTATAAAAGGAGTGCTGCAGAGTCAGCCCCCGTTTGTGCCTCTTGTGGCACCTTGGGATCTCAACGTGGTGTTGAGTTTCTTAAAATCACATTGGTTTGAACCACTAAAAACCGTGGATCTGAAATATCTCACGTGGAAGGTGGTTATGTTATTGGCCTTGGCTTCTGCCAGGCGAGTATCAAAGTTGGCGGCTTTGTCTTGTAAAAGCCCTTATTTGATTTTCCATATGGATAGGGCAGAATTGAGGACTCGTCCCCAGTTTCTCCCAAAGGTGGTGTCAGCGTTTCACCTGAACCAGCCTATTGTGGTGCCTAGGCTACTAGGGACTTGGAGGACTCCAAGTTGCTAGACGTTGTCAGGGCACTGAAAATATATGTTTCCAGAACGGCTAGAGTCAGAAAATCTGACTCGCTGTTTATCCTATATGCACCTAACAAGCTGGGTGCTCCTGCTTCTAAGCAGACTATTGCTCGTTGGATTTGTAGTACAATTCAGCTTGCACATACTGTGGCAGGCCTGCCACAGCCAAAATCTGTCAATGCCCATTCCACAAGGAAGGTGGGCTCATCTTGGGCGGCTGCCCGAGAGGTCTCGGCTTTACAACTTTGCCGAGCAGCTACTTGGTCAGGGGCAAACACGTTTGCAAAAATTCTACAAATTTGATACCCTGGCTGAGGAGGACCTGGAGTTCTCTCATTCAGTGCTGCAGAGTCATCCGCACTCTCCCGCCCGTTTGGGAGCTTTGGTATAATCCCCATGGTCCTTACGGAGTTCCAAGCATCCACTAGGACGTTAGAGAAAATAAGAATTTACTCACCGGTAATTCTATTTCTCGTAGTCCGTAGTGGATGCTGGGCGCCCATCCCAAGTGCGGTTTATCTGCAATACTTGTACATAGTTATGGTTAACTAAATCGGGTTATTGTTGAGCCATCTGTTGAGAGGCTCTATTGTTTCATACTGTTAACTGTGTTTCATATCACGAGTTGTACGGTGTGATTGGTGTGGCTGGTATGAGTCTTACCCGGGATTCAAAATCTTTCCTTATTGTGTACGCTCGTCCGGGCACAGTACCTAACTGAGGCTTGGAGGAGGGTCATAGTGGGAGGAGCCAGTGCACACCAGGTAGTCTAAGATCTTTCTAGAGTGCCCAGCCTCCTTCGGAGCCCGCTATTCCCCATGGTCCTTACGGAGTTCCCAGCATCCACTACGGACTACGAGAAATAGAATTACCGGTGAGTAAATTCTTATTATCACTCATTACTAATCTCAAACACATGACAGTAAGGAGGTTATTGGACGGAGCACCATTTAAGATTAATAACGACTGTAACAAGAATAAAACTGCCCCTGTGGTACTAAAAGGATCACTCAGGCCTTCCAGTTCAGATTGAAAATAATACGGAAGCATCAGATAATAAACCTAGACCATCGTGATACATTCATCTGTAATAAAGAAATTACTGTTCCAGTATGTTGTCTTAAGCTGGGTACACATCTGCCCGACGGATCGCCAACCTATCTGTTCGATTGAGCGGCTGATATATCACTCAGTGTGTACTCCGCTTTAGCCTAAAATGTGAGAATAAGCTGGGCGGCGTGCAAGAAATGGATGTAAGTAAATGGAGAATAGATGCTGTGCTGCTGTTATGCCCCCTGTATCCATCTCATGGAGAAAAGTTACCCAGCTGTGATTGCCCTCACTCTCTCTGTGTTTTCTCCCAACTTTGCTGTATATAAGGCTCCTCAATGGTTAGAAAGTGATTCCTGCCAGAAATGTGCCCAGCCTTTCTTTTGGAACATAAAGCAGATGTGGGACACCAGGTCACTGGGATTACGTCAAGTGAGTCCTTTTCTCTTTTTAGTCTTTTTTATTTTCCTTTAGCCACCTTTTCTCTGTCATATTCCTCTTTCTTGTTTGTGTAGCACCACTGCAGGAAGTGTGGAAAGGCTGTCTGTGGGAAATGCAGCTCCAAGAGATCCAGTTATCCCATCATGGGTTTTGAGTTCCAAGTGCGGGTCTGTGACTCCTGTTATGAAACCATTAAGGATGAGGAGTGAGTATCATGGAATACTGGGTTATTCTATTGCCATACTCTGACACATTTTCCTTTAGCAGTAAGGGACAAACAGAGGGTGGGTTACACTTTCCCCTAGGAGACAGGGCACTGGAGAGATCAGGAGCACCGATCCTTCTCTTCCCTGTAACTCCCTTGCTATTTATTTGGTTGGATGTCCTCCTGTCCTACACCCTCCAGGTGGGAGATCTGCCTTTCCTGACTACTAACTAGGAATCATCAAGTCCTCTACCGCTGTAATACAGGACACAAAGCCTTTTACGGATCACATTGACGAAGGGATTTTTTTTATAGAATTGTGTAAAATGAGGCAGAATTAATGTTCCTAAAATAATCCATTCACCTAGAATTTTACAATTTTTTTTATACTTTTTTTGTGTGAAAATAAGCCAGTTTAATGGCTAACTACAGTAGCAAGATAATAAATACTGCCACTAGGCGTTGAACATGCATTGACTATATGTTCTTATTAAAGCATAATTATTCATAATATAAAAAATATAAATAAATCTAAATAGAAAATATGATGCAAGTATAAAATAAAATAAAAAAATATACATTTCTTATCACAGTAAACCAAATAAACACATAATACAGGAATCATAAAAAAATAAAACTATTACAGTACGGAGAAAACAAACTGAAATACAGTGAACATAGCAGGCACAATGAACTTCAGCATGGTTATTGCAGCCATTTTGATTAATAAGTTCCACAGGTTACATAACCCACCGGCAAAAGGTACCAGGTGAGGCAGCCATTTTGGGTGCACTACAGATGATTACTCCCTCGCTACTTACATTTTAGCTGTATTATGTTTTGAGAATTGTGGTGCTCTTTGTTACCTGTACACTCTTTTTGTTTACTGTAATGCTAAGTTTGGTCTCCCTGTCCTTTTGTACGGCCCTGCGAAACACTTGTGGTGCCTTAAAAAGAAAATGTAATAATAATAATGGGGATGAACATATAGGACAACGGTCAGTCGCCACATTCCTGGTTTAGAAGCTGATCCAGTTGTTTTCTCCCTGTATAAAATCTTGAGTTGGTATTAGTTGGGTCGGCATATCCTTACAAGCACTTTAGCATCACCCTTTTCCTTATTTTTCCCAGTGAGATTGAGTTGTTGGTATCCCCTCTGGTATTGAGGCTATTTATAACTACAGTGAGTTGCTGATGAGATTAAACAGCCTTTAGACAACCTATTTTCCTAATTCTAATCTTAAACGCATTCTCCTAGCCCTAGATTCTGGCAGGATCTCTACAAATTCAGTGGTTGCTTATAGAGTTCTCTAGAGCAAACATTTTTCAGAAGACAATACTTGCAGGTCACTACCGGACAGCAACGGGATCGTGCGAGAAAAGCGATCGCACAGGTGATCGCAAGGTGACTGACAGGAAGAGGCCATTTGTGGGTGGCCAGTGACCGTTTTAGGGGGGTGTCCGGAGAAACGCAAGAGGGACCAGGCATTTGAAGGGAGGGTTTCTGACGTCCGCTCCAGCTCGGATCATCACACTGGAAGAGTAAGTCCTGGTCTGCGCAGAGACTGCACAAACTTCTGTTTGTGCAGCTCTCCTGCACATGTGATAGCACCCCTGCACAGCGAATTCCCCCTCCCCCTGTAGGCGGCGACTACATGATCGCAGGGATGCAAAAAACGCACCCTAGCGATCAGGTCTGAATTAGACCCACATTCCTACAAGCTGTGTCTTGCATAAATTACCAAGGGTAACCTGGCTATGAGGCATACCAGCAGTGTTGGGAGTGGAAAATCTTTCAAGCCATTGTAGCAGTTTTCATCCCTGTTGTGGAAAACTGGGAAGCAGACTTGATTTTCAGACCAACCCTTCACCCAGGAAATTGTGTTCATTCATTGTTCAACAGCTAATATCTGGTGAGGACAACCAGATGTCAGCACACAATGGCATCTCTTCTGAAGCACAAGGTGGAGCGCTTCTGCGTACGCACATGGTGAGCGGAGGCATTTCTGGTAAATGCCTTGTTTGTTTCTCGGAGCTCTGATCACATGAACATTGAAGTGCTAAAGCTAAGGGTTTTACTTAGGGTGGTTCAGAGTATTAACAAGGCTCAAAATCCTATTTTGGACCAAAATTACAAGTGTTTGGAAGATTTACAGTGCCTGATGTGGAGCAAAAAGGCTTCCTACCTCTTCATTTTGCATGGACAGAATGGTGCTATTTATGCAGGACGGTCCGGATACAGCCGAGATGAAGTTTCTTACTTGGAAGGTCCCTGTCCTTTTAGCAATCTTGTCAGCTAGTTGAGTTTTTGAGCTGGCGGCTCTGTGTTGCTGGTCTCCTTTCCTAATTTTTCATGATGACAGGGCTGAACTTAAAACTAATCACATTCTTTTCCGATGCAAGTGAAGTCCCATCTGAATCGGGACATTGAAGAAAGGGATCACTTTGACGGATCATTCAATATGTATGTCCATATGAGCCAGAACTTGTTCAGGACAGATGACCTGTATTTTTTATGATGCCCACAAGAAAAGTTGACCAGCTTCACTGAAGTGAATTATTTTGGTCATTTTTCTTTAGGCAGGACTGCCCTTTCTGGAGAATTGGATCAGTGAAAGCCTTCTCGGTAATGTGGCATGGGGCCTTTGCCCAGCAGGTGGCCACCTGGTCTTCAGTGCCCATCTTTACAAAATTTAGAGAGACCATATTTTCCTTTTCATCCACTAGGGGTCACTGGAGTACTCTTGGGATATGGACGGCTTCCGCAGGAAACAGGGCACTGAATATTTAAATTTAGAACTCTCCACCCCTCCATATCCCAGAGTACCTCAGTGTTTTTTCTGTGCTCATGCACTAACAAGGCTTGTGTGGGGATCCCACACTTTTTCTTTGAAGGAGGAACGAGAAGCCGCAGGGCAATGCGGGAAGTAGCTCGAATCCTCAATTGAGCGCTGCTGCAAGGGAGAAAAACTTATATGGGAAGAATAGGCTGCATGACAGGCTGCCAGATTTCATATGCACCATAGGCACCATAGGTTATATTAATAGACTATTGAGCCTATATTAAACTGCAGTCAGGTACAGGTTATAAAGGCATGTATTGTAACCTGACCTGTGATTATAACTGTAAGCATGGCATGGGGGCCATTTTAACCATGCTTCCTGTTTCTTCCTGTTTGTGATTCCAGAACGTTCCTGTCCTACATCTCTACTCCACCGGACCAGAAGTGTTTCACATGTTGATCCAGAGGTGGGGTTACCCTCAAGTGGACCTGATGGCATCTCGCCACAATCACCAAACGCCCCAGTATGTGTCCAGAACGAGAGATCCAAAGGCAGTGGCGGTGGATGCTCTCACAATCGCGTGGCCGTACAGCCTCGTGTATCTGTTTCCACCGTTTCTGCTGCTCCCTCTGTGGCTAAAACGGATCAAAAGAGAGTCCGTCACAGTCATACTAGTGGCGCCTCATTGGCCTCGGAGAGCTTGGTTCTCGGATCTCCGCGGACTACTCGCAGACGATCCTTGGCCGCTCACACTACGTCCGGACTTGTTACAACATGGTCCGTTCCTTTACCCCGATTTAGCGCGGCTGCGTTTGACGGGGTGGCTATTGAGAACGCACTCTTAAGGAGAGAGGGCATTCCAGAATCGGTTATACCAACCATGTTACGAGCTAGGAAGCCAGTTACGGCAGCTCATTATTACAGAATTTGGCGTGCCTATATAGGTTGGTGTGAAACTCAGAAGTTTCCGACATCATCTTTCAAGTTATCCCGTCTTTTGTTATTTCTACAGACGGGGTTAGATGGAGGACTGCGTTTATCTACACTAGAGGTGCAGGTATCTGCGTTGTCAATTTATTTTCAAAGACGATTGGCTCTATTGCCGTCGGTACACACTTTTCTGCAAGGTGTCCTCAGAGTACAGCCTCCATTCATTCCACCTACAGCGCCATGGGACTTGAATCTGGTTTTAGATTTATTACAGTCTTCACATTTTGAAAGTGGATATTACTTGGAAAATATTTTTTCTCCTAGTCTTAGCTTCGGCAAGGCGTGTTTCAGATTTGGGTGCCTTGTCATGCAAGCCACCGTATTTGGTGTTTCATGATGACAGAGCGGAACTTCGGCCGAATCCCGCTTTCTTACCAAAGGTATTGTCATCTTTTCACATCAATCAACCAATAGTAGTTCCTGTGTTAACAGGACATTCTGGAACTCTGGATGTGGTACGCGCATTATGCGTTTATGTATCCCGAACGTCTACAGTTCGTAAGACGGATACGTTGTTTGTTCTCTATGATGCTGCCAGGATAGGTTGGCCAGCTTCTAAGCAGACATTTTCCAGATGGATAAAACTGACCATACGTCAGGCTTACCTTTATGCTAGGTTACAGCCGCCTACATCAGTAACAGCTCATTCCACATGTTCTGTGGGAGCTTCATGGGCATCTGGTCGTGGAGCTTCTACGACGCAGCTTTGCCGTGCGGCTACATGGTCATCAGTGCACACGTTTGTGCGCTGTTACAAGTTTGATACGTTTGCGGCATCAGCATCTAGCTTTGGCCGCATAGTGTTACAGGTGCCAAACAGCTCTCCTGCCCACGGGGGAAGCTTTGGTACGTCCCAAGAGTACTCCAGTGACCCCTAGTGGATGAAAAAGAAAATAGGATTTTGGTACTTACCAGGTACTGTAAATCCTTTTCTTTGAATCCATAGGGGGCACTGGACGCCCACCCAGAGCAGTTTTACCTGGTTTGTGGTAAGCTCAGGGGATCTTATGGTAACACACTTTCACCGACTGGTTCAAATTATAAAGTTCTATCGGTTATGGTGTCAACTGTTAGTTGTCAGTAACGTTATGTGTCAACTTTATTGTTGTCTGTTATGTTATATGTAATTCTCCATTGTCAACCTCTCTATAGCTCCTGTTCGGCTCAGTAAAAAACACTGAGGTACTCTGGGATATGGAGGGGTGGAGAGTTCTAAATTTAAATATTCAGTGCCCTGTTTCCTGCGGAAGCCGTCCATATCCCAAGAGTACTCCAGTGCCCCCTATGGATTCAAAGAAAAGGATTTACCTGGTAAGTACCAAAATCCTATTTTTGCATCCAAAGATGCCATATTGGGACCGCAACTACTAAGCATCCTTCCTTTGGGACAGCTATAGGAAAGCCCCATGGTAATCCACTTTCAAAGAAAATTGGATTTATGTACCTAAATTAAATAATTTTATTGCAGTCTGTTTGGGATACACTAGACACTCTCCCTCTATGTTGTTTTGTTTCTGTTCTTTTCCGTTGTTTTTTACTGGTATTCTCATTAGGATTGCTGTTTAACACTATTGCTTTTCTCCATTCCTTCGCATTCTGCCTGTTCTGTTCTTTGGGGCTTTGTTCGATAAAACTGGCATTCTCTGGCCTCCCAAGGGGGTATAAAGGAGGAGAGACTCAGCATCTTGCCAATAAATTTAAGTGCCCAAGTTCCTGTCACCACACTTCCACAGTGTTTTGGCACTGTTCTAACAATGCCTGACCTTTGTACATTTGGATACTCCCTGCTATAGGGTCTATTTACTAAGCCTTGGATGGAGGTAAAGTGGACAGAGATAAAGTACCAGCCAATCAGCTCCTAACTGTCATTTTTCAAACACAGCCTGTAACATCGCATTTAGGAGCTGATTGGCTGGTACTTTATCTCCATCCAGTTTATCTCCATCCAAGGCTTAGTAAATAAACCCCTTAGTCTGTGTTTGAGGATAGGATCCATAGTGATCATCTACATGCCTTGAATACTGTATGTGTTGCAAATACATTTTATCTACATCTTTCATTTCACACTTCATACTGCACAAAGAACGTTCTTAGTCTAATAGAATTAATCTTGCTGGATAGCATTCACTCTATTTCCAGTCTCTCTTTACAGCAGCATTTTTTGAGGACATGTTTTACATCCTGAAAGCATTGATGCCCACTGTCCCCTTGTGAAATACAGACATTTACTTACTTTTGTGAGCTTTATTAAAAATGATTTAGAGGTAGTTATTAGAATAATTGTAAAACTGAGTCCTAGAGCCATGACTCCATACAGTTAGGTTTAAAAAGAAATTCCCAACCCGAAAAAGGCAAAGTAAAAGGAAGTTTAATATCTTTTTAATATGCTTAGACTGGATAAACTGATTCTATAATGGGGCGCAGCTGCCAATAGGGTTATGCTGCATTTTAGTTTAACAGCCCCTAATAGAGAAGAGGATATTTAAAGATAAATCAGTATAGATAGGTTAAGATGGCATCTTTATAAAAATATTAGTAAAGTAGCTTTTAGTGTTTTATTGTAGACTCTTATATTCAATTAAGAGTCTATCATAAGTTGTGAAAACAGCAAACGCTTAACTAGAAGCTTTCCGGAGTGTGCTAAGCTTATATCAAAAACCGATCATACGTGCCTGTGTTGCCACAGCAAGCACATGGTGGCGAGTTTGCATATTTAATTGTATGACCCCGTACATGCATAAGACTCAACTCGCTCTCTCTCTCTCTCCTTTTTATTTATATTTTCGTGTCTTCCTTTCAGCCGGACGTCATTGGCCACTTTCCATGAAGGTAAACATAACATCTGCTTCATGACCATGGATATCTCTGGAGGGATTATGGTCACATGTGGAACAGATCGGCTAGTCAAGGTATGAGGTGGTCTGCATGTGCAGCATGTCAAAGTGTTCTTTCTAGGTTCCTCACAGTTGTACATCTGTATTATTTGTTATGCTTCAGATGTCATTTTAGTGCTGTGTATTTCTGTAGGACCTGTATGAGTCCTTTATTTTTAAAAAGAGCATAAGTATTCCCTTCGCTGTACATGGAGCGAATTATCATACTAATAAATTAATTACCTGACATGCAAGATAATGAAGACCCTGTCCAGATTAGTTTACGTTTAAGTGAGAGGAAGAATTGCAATGTAAGGCAGCGGATTAACATTCTTATCTGCTGGCGGGCACAGTGTGGATTCAGTAACGTGGAAGCATTATTGGTCTATGAAAGCAGCAATTGGCGACTGGTATTACTGTGCAGTGGTATGGTTGGAATGAAGAGACCAATGCATGATTATAAATCATGTTAGGTCTTCCTCTGATGTTTGCTGCTTTATTGAGCAAAATATAAAGTTTAAAGATTTTCTCCTGATCATCAGAAACTGATATATCCACTTACAACCAAATAATAAAGCGCAGCATGTGCTTCTGTGGCATCTGTTAGGTTGTAATGCAACTACTGGATTCTATTTTCCTCTAAAATGATGTAAGATAGAGAGGTACCACCTTTAGCAGCTTCAGCTTTCACCGAGAGCTAGAAGAAACAAAATGCTGGATACTTGGAATAACGGAGATACATTTTCTCAATTTCCTTTAGTGACAGGTACGGTCACAATTATGTTCTAGAATGTTTGGAGTGTCTTTTGGTGAGAACATAATTCAGTGACACCATAACTTGAGAGTACGCAGAGACTGACATACCTGATAGAAAATGAGGATTTAATGGTGGAGGTGACTTGTAGTGAAGACCTCATAACTGCATTGAGAGAGGGAGTTAAGGGAGTATGAGACCCGAGAATGGGAACACCTGTGGATTTAGGTGAAGCTATATCCACAGGCTGAAACCATTACTATGTGTGAAAAGGAAGTATGATAAGGACCAGTAGAGCAATCCTGTATCTCTGCGTATGAGACTGTCACAATAGGTTCTAGCTATTTATATTCTATTATTCTTAGCTGAATACTCGTGCTTTGCCACAGAATTTTAAGTATAATCACAGAGATTTTATTGTATGGGAATCTGTAGTCTCTGTGCCTTATTTTCTGGACAACGGGATACACCTAAAGTTAACTAGTTAGTTTATGACAGAAGATCAGCAATTACACTTACAACAGGACATGCTCTGCCCACCGCTGCCAATCTTTGTCAGGCCGCACCTCTGGGCGGGCCTTCCCTGGATTGATGCTGTCAAAAGGCTGGCGCTGAGGAGAATAATCCGCCTCCTTTTCGGCCCTGGCAGTCTCTGATGCTACCCTGCTCAGTGATGTAAATGTTGGGTCGACAGGCCAAGCTCCGCCCACTGTATGTTAAATATGTAAGATTTGCAGGGTGACTCTATTCCAAAGGGCCCTAGGTCTCCTTGCTTAGCTTCCTTCTCGCTCTCATTTGGGCTGCTCCTTTCGCACCACACTTAAGGTCACTGGGAGAGCTGTCGGTACTCTACACAGCAGATAAGCAGTTGCTGACTATCAAGCTTTCCTTTAATGCATTTAAGAGTCAAAATATCTGTCTCTTCATTCCTCCTATTGCTCTCTGAGAGGTTCGGCAATGACTTTAGTGCAAGTGACAGGTTAACCTAACCTCTGATAATTCAGACCTCTCCTGACCGGAAATAGGTTGGGTAAGTACTTATGTCTGAAATACATAAATAAATACAAAATAATAATAATTAAAAAAAAATACATCTCTCTCTCTCTCTCTCTCTCTCTCTCTCTCTCTCTCTCTCTCTCTCTCTCTCTCTATATATATATATATATATATATATATATATATATATATATATATATATACACACATACACACACACACACACACACACACACACACACACACACACACACACACACACACTCTGAGTGTGTATTTGTGTGTATGTATATATATATATATATATATATATATATATATATATATATAATATAATATGCAATTACCACTGACTCATCACAAAATCTCCTAAACCATAAGGCTGTACTTCCTTGCCAGTGTCAGTTGCAGAGCAATCCATTATTCAAATAGGGGATCCACACCCAGCGGTGTTTGACAGTGTTTAGGGGTGGCAGTTTATGTGGCTCCACTAGTTGAATAATGGACTGCTCTGCCACTGGAACTGACCAGGAAGTCCAGGAACAGAGCATGGTGTCCTCCCCCCTCCACAACTTGGTATCGCCGTCACCATGCATTCTTTCTAGCCCTGGCTGAGTGGGTTGTCTTAACTCTCCTCTCTGAGGGGAGAATTCATAATAAACATCTCACCCCTTTCTTATACGTCCTAGAGGATGCTGGGGACTCCGTAAGGACCATGGGGGTATAGACGGATCCGCAGGAGACATGGGCACACTATAAGACTTTGAATGGGTGTGAACTGGCTCCTCCCTCTATGCCCCTCCTCCAGACCTCAGTTAGATTCTGTGCCCAGGAGTGACTGGACACACACTAGGGGAGCTCTACTGAGTTTCTCTGGAAAGACTTTGTTAGGCTTTTTTTATTTCTCTGACGTCCTAGTGGATGCTGGGAACTCCGAAAGGACCATGGGGAATAGCGGCTCCGCAGGAGACAGGGCACAACTAAAGAAAGCTTTTAGGTCACCTGGTGTGCACTGGCTCCTCCCACTATGACCCTCCTCCAAGCCTCAGTTAGATTTTGTGCCCGGCCGAGGTTGGATGCACACTAGGGGCTCTCCTGAGCTTCTAAAAAGAAAGTATATAATTAGGTTTTTTATTTTACAGTGAGACCTGCTGGCAACAGGCTCACTGCAGCGAGGGACTAAGGGGAGAAGAAGCGAACCTACCTGCTTGCAGCTAGCTTGGGCTTCTTAGGCTACTGGACACCATTAGCTCCAGAGGGATCGACCGCATGGAACTGGCTTGGTGTTCGGTCCCGGAGCCGCGCCGCCGTCCCCCTTACAGAGCCAGAAGCAAGAAGAGGTCCGGAAAATCGGCGGCAGAAGACATCAGTCTTCACCAAGGTAGCGCACAGCACTGCAGCTGTGCGCCATTGCTCCTCATACACACTTCACACTCCGGTCACTGAGGGTGCAGGGCGCTAGGGGGGGGCGCCCTGAGCAGCAATAAAAACACCTTGGCTGGCAAAAATACCACAATATATAGCCCCAGAGGCTATATATGTGATAATCACCCCTGCCAGAATCCATAAAAAAGCGGGAGAAAAGTCAGCGAAAAAGGGGCGGAGCTATCTCCTTCAGCACACTGGCGCCATTTCTCCCTCACAACTCTGCTGGAAGGAAGCTCCCTGGCTCTCCCCTGCAGTCTACACTACAGAAAAGGGTAAAAAAGAGAGGGGGGGGGGGCACTAAATTTAGGCGCAGTATATATAACAGCAGCTATAGGGGACATAATTCAGTTAGTCCCTGCATTATATAGCGCTCTGGTGTGTGCTGGCATACTCTCACTCTGTCTCCCCAAAGGGCTTTTTGTGGGTCCTGTCCTCTGTTAGAGCATTCCCTGTGTGTGTGCGGTGTGTCGGTACGGCTGTGTCGACATGTTTGATGAGGATAATGATGTGGAGGCGGAGCAGATGCCTATAGAAGGGATGTCACCCCCTGCGGGGCAGACACCTGAGTGGATGGACTTATGGAAGGAATTGCGTGCACGTGTCGACTCCTTACACAAAAAATTTGATGACATGCCAAATGCGGGACAGCCGGCTTCTCAGCTCGTGCCTGTCCAGGCGTCTCAAAGGCCATCGGGGCTCTAAAACGCCCGCTACCTCAGATGGCAGACGCGGATGTCGACACGGATACTGACACCAGTGTCGACGACGATGAGTCTAGTCTAATGTCCACTAAGGCCATTCGTTGCATGATTGAAGCAATGAAAGAGGTGTTACAAATTTCTGATATAAACCCAGGTACCACTAAAAAGGGTATTATGTTTGGGGAGAAAAAACTACCCGTAGTTTTTCCCCCATCAGAAGAATTAAATGAAGTGTGTGAAGAAGCGTGGGCTTTCCCTGATAAAAGATTGGTAATCTCTAAGAAGTTACTAATGGCGTTCCCTTTCCCGCCAGAGGATAGGTCACGTTGGGAGACACCCCCTAGGGTGGATAAAGCGCTCACACGTTTGTCTAAAAAGGTGGCACTACCGTCTCCGGATACGGCCGCCCTCAAGGAACCTGCTGATAGAAAGCAGGAGGCGATCCTGAAGTCTGTATATACACACTCAGGCATTATACTTAGACCAGCTATTGCGTCAGCATGGATGTGCAGTGCTGCCGCTGCGTGGTCAGATTCCCTGTCAGAAAATATTGACACCCTAGACAGGGACACTATTCTGCTAACCATAGAGCATATAAAAGACTCAGTCTTATACATGAGAGATGCACAGAGGGAGATCTGCCGGCTGGCATCTAAAATAAGTGCATTGTCCATTTCTGCTAGGAGAGGCTTATGGACTCGCCAGTGGACAGGGGATGCAGATTCAAAAAGGCACATGGAAGTTTTGCCTTATAAGGGTGAGGAGTTATTTGGGGATGGTCTCTCGGACCTAGTTTCCACAGCAACTGCTGGGAAGTCAGCATTTTTGCCCCATGTTCCCTCACAGCCTAAAAAGGCGCCGTTTTATCAGGTACAGTCCTTTCGGACTCAGAAAAACAGGCGTGGAAAAGGCGGGTCTTTTCTGTCCAGAGGCAGAGGTAGGGGAAAAAGGCTGCAACAAACAGCAGGTTCCCAGGAGCAAAAGTCCTCCCCCGCTTCTTCCAAGTCCGCCGCATGATGGTGGGGCTCCACAGGCGGAGCCAGGTACGGTGGGGGGCCGCCTCAAAAATTTCAGCGATCAGTGGGCTCGCTCACAGGTGGATTCCTGGATCCTGCAAATAGTATCTCAAGGGTACAAACTGGAATTCGAGGCGTCTCCACCCCACCGGTTCCTAAAATCTGCCTTGCCGATTATTCCTTCAGACAGGGAGGCCGTGCTAGCGGCAATTCACAAGCTGTATTCCCAGCAGGTGATAATCAAGGTGCCCCTACTTCAACAAGGACGGGGTTACTATTCCACACTGTTTGTGGCACCGAAACCGGACGGTTCGGTGAGACCCATTTTAAATTTGAAATCCTTGAACACATACATAAAAAAATTCAAGTTCAAGATGGAATCGCTCAGGGCGGTTATTGCAAGCCTGGACGAGGGGGATTACATGGTATCCCTGGACATCAAGGATGCTTACCTGCATGTCCCCATTTACTATCCTCACCAGGAGTACCTCAGATTTGTGGTACAGGATTGCCATTACCAATTCCAGACGCTGCCGTTTGGACTCTCCACGGCACCGAGGGTGTTTACCAAGGTAATGGCGGAAATGATGATACTCCTTCGAAGAAAGGGAGTTATAATTATCCCGTACTTGGACGATCTCCTAATAAAGGCGAGGTCCAAGGAGCAGTTGTTGGTGGGAGTAGCACTATCTCAGGAGGTGCTACACCAGCACGGTTGGATTCTGAACATTCCAAAATCACAGCTGGTTCCGACGACACGTCTACTGTTCCTGGGTATGATTCTGGATACAGTCCAGAAAAAAGTGTTTCTCCCGGAGGAGAAAGCCAAGGAGCTGTCATCTCTAGTCAGAGACCTCCTGAAACCAAAACAGGTATCGGTGCATCACTGCACGCGGGTCCTGGGAAAGATGGTGGCTTCTTACGAAGCAATTCCTTTCGGCAGGTTCCATGCCAGAATCTTTCAGTGGGACCTGTTGGACTAATGGTCCGGATCGCATCTTCAGATGCATCGCCTAATAACCCTGTCACCAAGAACCAGGGTGTCTCTGCTGTGGTGGCTGCAGAGTGCTCATCTTCTAGAGGGCCGCAGATTCGGCATACAGGACTGGGTCCTGGTGACCACGGATGCCAGCCTTCGAGGCTGGGGGGCAGTCACACAGGGAAGAAACTTCCAAGGACTATGGTCGAGTCAGGAGACTTCCCTACACATAAATATTCTGGAACTAAGGGCCATTTACAATGCCCTAAGTCAGGCAAAATCCCTGCTTCTACACCAGCCGGTACTGATCCAGTCAGACAACATCACGGCAGTCGCCCATGTAAATCGACAGGGCGGCACAAGAAGCAGGATGGCAATGGCAGAAGCCACAAGGATTCTCCGATGGGCGGAAAATCACGTACTAGCACTGTCAGCAGTGTTCATTCCGGGAGTGGACAACTGGGAAGCAGACTTTCTCAGCAGGCACGACCTCCTCCCGGGAGAGTGGGGACTTCATCCAGAAGTCTTCACGCTGATTGTAAATCGATGGGAACGGCCACAGGTGGACATGATGGCGTCCCGCCTAAACAAAAAACTAGAGAGATATTGCGCCAGGTCAAGGGACCCTCAGGCGATAGCTGTGGACGCTCTAGTGACACCGTGGGTGTACCAGTCAGTTTATGTGTTCCCTCCTCTGCCTCTCATACCAAGGGTACTGAGAATAATAAGAAAACGAGGAGTAAGAACAATACTCGTGGTTCCGGATTGGCCAAGACGAGCGTGGTACCCGGAACTTCAAGAGATGATCTCAGAGGACCCATGGCCTCTGCCGCTCAGACAGGACCTGCTGCAGCAGGGGCCCTGTCTGTTCCAAGACTTACCGCGGCTGCGTTTGACGGCATGGCGGTTGAACGCCGGATCCTAAAGGAAAGGGGCATTCCGGAGGAAGTCATTCCTACGCTGATTAAAGCCAGGAAAGATGTAACTGCAAAGCATTATCACCGCATATGGCGGAAATATGTTGCTTGGTGTGAGGCCAAAAAGGCCCCAACAGAGGAATTTCAACTAGGTCGATTTCTGCATTTCCTACAAGCAGGAGTGACTATGGGCCTGAAATTAGGCTCCATTAAGGCACAGATCTCGGCTCTGTCGATTTTCTTCCAGAAAGAACTAGCTTCACTACCTGAAGTTCAGACGTTTGTGAAAGGAGTGCTGCATATTCAGCCCCCGTTTGTGCCTCCAGTGGCACCTTGGGATCTCAACGTGGTGTTGAGTTTCTTAAAATCACATTGGTTTGAGCCACTTAAAACCGTGGATCTAAAATATCTCACGTGGAAAGTGGTCATGTTATTGGCCTTGGCTTTAGCCAGGCGTGTGTCAGAATTGGCAGCTTTGTCATGTAAAAGCCCTTATCTGATTTTCCATATGGATAGGGCGGAATTGAGGACTCGTCCCCAGTTTCTCCCTAAGGTGGTATCAGCTTTTCACTTGAACCAACCTATTGTGGTGCCTGCGGCTACTAGGGACTTGGAGGATTCCAAGTTACTGGACGTAGTCAGGGCCTTGAAAATTTATGTTTCTAGGACGGCTAGAGTCAGGAAAACTGACTCGCTATTTATCCTGTATGCACCCAACAAACTGGGTGCTCCTGCTTCTAAGCAGACTATTGCTCGCTGGATTTGTAGCACAATTCAGCTGGCGCATTCTGCGGCTGGACTGCCGCATCCTAAATCAGTAAAAGCCCATTCCACAAGGAAGGTGGGCTCATCTTGGCGAGCTGCTACTTGGTCAGGGGCAAACACGTTTGCAAAATTCTACAAATTTGATACCCTGGCTGAGGAGGACCTTGAGTTCTCTCATTCGGTGCTGCAGAGTCATCCGCACTCTCCCGCCCGTTTGGGAGCTTTGGTATAATCCCCATGGTCCTTTCGGAGTTCCCAGCATCCACTAGGACGTCAGAGAAAATAAGATTTTACTCACCGGTAAATCTATTTCTCGTAGTCCGTAGTGGATGCTGGGCGCCCATCCCAAGTGCGGATTGTCTGCAATACTTGTTCATAGTTATTGTTAACTAAAGGGTTATTGTTGAGCCATCTGTTGAGAGGCTCAGTTGTTTTCATACTGTTAAGCTGGGTATAGTATCACGAGTTATACGGTGTGATTGGTGTGGCTGGTAAGAGTCTTACCCGGGATTCAAAATCCTTCCTTATTATGTCAGCTCGTCCGGGCACAGTGTCCTAACTGAGGCTTGGAGGAGGGTCATAGTGGGAGGAGCCAGTGCACACCAGGTGACCTAAAAGCTTTCTTTAGTTGTGCCCAGTCTCCTGCGGAGCCGCTATTCCCCATGGTCCTTTCGGAGTTCCCAGCATCCACTACGGACTACGAGAAATAGATTTACCGGTGAGTAAAATCTTATTTTTCAGGGAGTCCTGCTGGCTACAGGCTCCCTGCTTTGTGGCACTGAGGGGAGAGAAGTAAGACCTACTTCTTCTTAGTTCAAAGGCTCTGCTTCTTAGGCTACTGGACACCATTAGCTCCAGAGGGTTCGATCACTTGGTGCGCCTAGCTGCTTGTTCCCGGAGCCGTGCCGTCACCCCCCTCACAGAAGCAAGAAGCCGGGTGAGTATTAGAAGAACAGAAGACTTCAGTGACGGCAGAAGACTTCAGTAACGGAGGTACAGCGCAGCGGTCGCGCTGCGCTCCATGCTCCCACACACCAACGGCACTCACAGGGTGTAGGGCGCTAGGGGGGAGCGCCCTGGGCAGCAAGTTACTGAAGATCTTTTCACTGGCAAGAGCTGCATATTCGGTGCCCGGGCACCGTGTACGATACCCCCGCCAGTATAAAGCAGCGGTCGCGCTGCGCGCCATTGCTCCCACACACCAACGGCTTTACAAGGGTGCAGGGCGCAGGGGAGGCGCCCTGGGCAGCAATATACTTTCCGTAAGCTTGGTTAAACACGTATACAGTGCATAGGCACTGTATACGGACCCCTGCCAGCATAAAAAAAAGCTAAAATTTTAGCGGGGCTGAAGCGCGCCGAGAAGGGGCGGGGCTTAGCCCTCACAACATGATTCAGCGCCATTTTCTACATGTCCCCGCCAAAACAGTGTACAGTGTAAACGAAGGGGGGCACAGTGATTTGTGCAATATAGTATGAAATATAGCACTATCTTAGATAATGGGCATGTAATCAATTGAGTTGTGCATATATGTCTGTGTTTTCCCTGTCCGATATACCCACTATAGCTTTTTAGTAGACATGTGTGAGTGCTATGTCGCAAACAGCTATGGGATTCTCTCTGTCGGCGTCGCCGACTCCTGTTGATACTTGATTCAGTAGATGAAGTGTCAAAAGGTTAGTAATTGTATGCTTTTCAAAGTAAACAATGTAGGGGAGGCACAGTAGTATGTGGGTTACCCTGTCGGCACCAACTGTTATTACTGGGTGTAAATTAACATGCTGTAACTAACCTGTATATATATTTTTATATGTATATGTATGGTACTGTTCCATGGACCTGTAGCTCGAGCACAGACATGGTAGTATTTGTGTGGAAGTGAGATTTAAATTATATATGTAACTTCCCTCAGACCTCTCGGGGTCGCAAGAATGTTATTTTGCCTGGTTACTACTCCCTGCTGTCGACGAATACTAGATTTTTCTGTCGACCATAAGTTTTCCTGATTAGATCCACAACTTGGGCATTCAGTACATGGTCATACACATTCGGAACACATTAATGTCACTAGGGACCCGAAGGTTCCGGACAATCTGCTTATATGTATTAATATATATTTAAGTGTGTATATGTATATGTGTATATATATGTGTGTGTATAATATATATATATATATATATATATATATATATGTAGGATATGTGTGTATATGTGTATTACAATATGTATATTCATATTACGATTTCTAATGAAAGCTCTAGGTCGGCCGTGACGAGTTGGTCTCAGATCCTCACGAGGAGTCCGAGTGTTTATTCTTTTCCTGCCGAGGATACAATACGGTGAAAGTCAACTCCTGGTCGGCACGGGGCCCTGTCACACAGGATCGTATACAGGAAGCTAAGTGATACTTTATTTATATGCTTTGGAGTTATTTGCATTACATGCACATGGGGGAGTGCTTGTATTCGGAAAGCCATCCGATAGAATTACCCTAGAGAGAGAGGGGATGTTTCTTCTGTAGGTTCTTCTCTATAACATTGCGGCAGGCTGCCGTGCGTATACAGGAGGAGTGGCCGGGGGAATGCTGAGGCTGACTCCGAGTGATACTGGAGTTTTTCCCTGTGACTGTGTACCGCTGTTTAGGGATGCCTCAGTTAAGTCACTCTCGGCGGATACCACTGGTAAGTCTACCTTCGTAAGTTAGATTCCTTCACAGCGGTTGGTGACACATTCTTTTCTGGGATGCAGTCATTTTAACCGGTTCGATACCGTTCATTTTTCCCCTTAAGTGTGGATAGCCGAAGGTGAAAAGGTAAGAGCTCTGCAGCCTTGTTAGGTTCGCAGAAGAGGATATTGTCTTCTGTTTTCTACCACATCCACCGCATGTCGCTGGGTAAATCTGGCTGGAGCCCTCATCGGTGGGAACTCGTCTAAGGCTCTTCCGTCAGTCCGGGAATGGACCTGGACCTGTGAGTTAATAATAGAATCCAAAGGGGGTCATACTGGAGTTTACAGATGATTCCCCTCACTGATTTTTCAAATAGATCTTACCGATTCCCCTCTGGAAGGGGAGGTAGTACGCGACGCCATACCAGAGTTGCGTCAGGATCGGGACTTGTCCTGCTGTCCCTGTTAAACCACGAAGCTCCGGCACGTAAAGGTAGAAAAAGGGTTTAAATGCGTTTTTCTTAGCATTCAGCCTACCTGGGTTGATATCCAGGATTGTCTTTCCCACTTTCAATAGTAGGGGCTATTGTTATTTTGTACTGAGACGCTCTCCGGATCACGTCGAGGTCAAGAAACAAGTGGTTCACATTGTTGTTTCTCTGACTGTTCTCCAACACAGGGAATGGCTGTTGTTCTCAACGACGCGGAGGTCGGAGGGGGGTATCAGTGTAGATACTGAACGGCTGAGGTTCTCTGTTTTTCTGTGGAAAGAGGTCTAAGGATCCAGAGTCGGATCAGATTTGCACAATCCATCAGTATGTTCCGTTAAGGATGAAGATGAGTGCGGCCTAAGAGGCCTGTTCGGTGAGCAGGTCAAATGACAGAGTGGTTTTCACGGGACCAGTTGAAAATGTGGTCCGGGTCTCACCTGCACATGCACCTGGAATATAATCCTAATGGCCAGGATATCGCTCCTGGGGTGTCTGCACAGTCTAATTTCCTAGAGGGGCGAAGGTTCGGGATCCAGGATTAGATCCTGGTGTCCATGCGTGCAGATCTCCGAGTCAGGAGAGCACTCTTTCCAAGGGAAGTATTTCCAGAGGAAAAGGTCAAGCTCGGAAGCTTGTCTGCAATAAGTTTTCTTGAATTAAGAGCTATTTTAAACGAACACATTCTTCGTGTTCTGCCCGTGTTAATTTTGTCGGACGACTTGACAGCAGTGGCGTAAGTAAGCCGCTAGGGTGGAACACGGAGCAAAGCGGCAATGGCAGAAGCCGAAAAAGTTTTTCGCTGGGCGGAAGGACAGGAAAATGCTATAGTAGCAGTCTTCGTCCCGGATGTAGACGACGGTGAAATGAATTTCCTCTACAGACGCGATCTCCATCCGGGAGAAATACAGTCGTCATCAAGTAGTTTCATAGAAGTGACAAGTCTTGGGGAGTGCCTCAATTGGACATGTTGGTGTCTCGCCTCAACGAGAGACCTCAGGGATATTGTTCCAGGTCAGGGGACACTCAAGCTATGGCAGGGGACGCCCTCGTGACACCTTGGGTGTTTTCAGTCGGGTTATGTGTCCTCTCCGTTTTCACTCTTTCTGAAGGTGATAAACGTAAGAAGAACAAAGGTTCAGGCGATCCTCATTGTTCCGGTCTAGCCAAGGAGGGCTTGGTGTCCAATTCTTCAAGATGTACTCATAGAAGATTCCTGGCCTCTCCCTCTACGTGAGGAACTGTTACAGTGGGTTCCGGGCATGTATCAAGACTTACCGCGGCTGCATTTGACGGCGTGGCGGTTGAACGCCGTATCCTAGCCCGAAAGGGTATTCCCTATGAAGTTGTTTCCACACTCCTTCAGGCTAGAAAAGAAGTAACAGCAAAGGCCTTACCGCCGTATTTGGCGTAAGTATGTGTCTTGGTGTGCATCCAAGAAGGCTCCTACGGAAGGCCTTCAGCTGGGTCGTTCTTCTCTATTCTTGGCAAGCAGGTGTGGAGGCAGGCCTAAAGTTAGGCTCCATTTCAGTGCAGTTTTTGGCCTTATAAATAAAAAAAAAAAAAAAAAAAAGGGATTGCCCACCCTTCCGGAAGTTCAGATTTTCGTGAAAGGAGTTCTGCACATCCAACCTCCAATTGTGCCCCATTGGCACCGTGGGACCTTGACATGGTGTTGCAGTTTCTTGTGTCAGGAACTTTTATGGAAGGTTGGGTTAAAATTTTTCTCTTGGAGAGTGGTCATGCTATTGATCATGGCGTCCGCAAGGCGGGTGTCGGAAGTAGCGGCTTTGTCACAAGAGCCCCTGTTTGATCTTCCATGTGGATAGAGCGGAATTGAGAACTCGGATAATAGTTCTGCCAAAAGTGGTTTCTGTGTTTCGCAGAAACCAGCCTATGTTGATCTCTGTAAGCATTGGCTGATTCAAAGTCTCTTGATGCCAATTTGGCTCTGATTGGGGAAACAGAGGTTCTGTTTGTCCGGTATGCTCCGAGCATATTTGGGCGCCTGCGGCTATGCAGCCTGTTACACGCTGGATCTATGATACGATTCGGCGTGCTTGTTCTATGGCTGCATTGCCGTTACCGAAGTCTGTGGAAACCCATTCTACTAGGTAGGTGGGCTTTTCTTGGGCGGATGCCCGAGGAGTCTCGGCGGTTCAACTTTGCCGTGCGGCTACTTGGTCGGGTTCAAACACTTTGGCTAAGCTCTACAAGTTTGATACCCTGGCTGATGGGTACCTCTTGTTTGTTCAATCGGTGCTGCAGAGTCGTCCACACTCTCCCGCCCGGTCTGGAGCTTTGGTATAAACCCCATGGTCTTTACGGAGTCCCCAGCATGCTCTAGGACGTATGAGAAAATAGGATTTTAATACCTACCGATAAATCCTTTTCTCTTAGTCCGTAGAGGATGCTTGGCGTCCGTCCCAAGTGCGTACTGTGTCTGCAGTTATTGGTTCTGGTTACACTCTTGTGGTGTTTCTTTTTATGTCAGGCTGTTGCTGACGTTCATGCCATGGCATGCGGTATCTTATTATTCGTTGGGTTGACACACAGGTTGTGTTACATGTTTTATCAGCAAGTGGCTGTGTATTTTTTCATACCGATGACTGGTGTTCTATTGAATGCCACGTTCTGCGGTATGTTCGTGGTGTGAGCTGGTATGACACTCACTGTGTTTACACATTAAATTCTTTCCTCGAAATGTCCGTCTCCTTGGGCACAGTTTTCTAACTGAGGTCTGGAGGAGGGGCATAGAGGGAGGAGCCAGTTCACACCCATTCAAAGTCTTATAGTGTGCCCATGTCTCCTGCGGATCCCGTCTATACCCCATGGTCCTTACGGAGTCCCCAGCATCCTCTACGGACTAAGAGAAAAGGATTTACCGGTAGGTATTAAAGTCCTATTTTTAACCCCTTTGTGGGTTGAATTTTGAAAAATCTCTTCTTAGGGAGAGCCTACGTCACAAAAGCAAGCTACTGTCAAAATGTCAAGCTCCTAGTCCTTATGGTTCAGGAGACTTTGTGATGAGTCAGTGGTATTTGCTATATATATATATAATATATATGTATGTATGTATGTATGTATGTATGTATGTATGTGTGTATATAGGCCCTCATTCCGAGTTGTTCGCTCGGTATTTTTCATCGCATCGCAGTGAAAATCCGCTTAGTACGCATGCGCAATGTTCGCACTGCGACTGCGCCAAGTAACTTTACTATGAAGAAAGTATTTTTACTCACGGCTTTTTCTTCGCTCCGGCGATCGTAATGTGATTGACAGGAAATGGGTGTTACTGGGCGGAAACACGGCGTTTCAGGGGCGTGTGGCTGAAAACGCTACCGTTTCCGGAAAAAACGCAGGAGTGGCCGGAGAAACGGTGGGAGTGCCTGGGCGAACGCTGGGTGTGTTTGTGACGTCAACCAGGAACGACAAGCACTGAACTGATCGCACAGGCAGAGTAAGTCTGGAGCTACTCTGAAACTGCTAAGTAGTTAGTAATCGCAATATTGCGAATACATCGGTCGCAATTTTAAGAAGCTAAGATTCACTCCCAGTAGGCGGCGGCTTAGCGTGTGTAACTCTGCTAAATTCGCCTTGCGACCGATCAACTCGGAATGAGGGCCATAGTGTGTGTGATTGCAAATTGAAATGTTCATCTTATCTGACCAACATTGTAAAAAAAAGTTCAAGTCGAATTAACCCAACCTCTTCACATTGAAAGTACCCAAATAGGTGACTCATGCAATTATATAATGGCCCTTCTCTCTGCATCCTACTATGCTTTACAAAGACTATCGCCATATAGCAGAATAGAGGCAAAACAATGCCTGTCTCACTTGTACACTAGGTGGCGTACTTGGCACTTTGTATAACTCCTTTCCAGCAGAGACTGAGAAATAATGCAGGTAACCAGTCAGTACATGACATTACTACATGTAGTTCAGCAGTGCATCATACAAGGCATATTAAAGTATTGATAGGAAAACCCTCTATTAATGTCAGAATGAGAAATACACTTATATATGAATGTGAGATTTTTCCTGCAAGGATTTACGTCTTAAAATAAATTGATCTGAATTTACACCTGGCAGCAAACTTTCCTGTAGCAGTGTTCTGAGGAAAAAGGTGTTTTAATCTATATCTGAGAAAATAAAGTATACCAGTGTACACCCAGCCAGTATATGTATGTGTTTCATGAGCAATAGCTTTAGCAGTATACGTATGGTATAAAAAAATAATCCCTTGCTTCATAGGTGTAACAGCTGAATCTGATGGGTAGGTGCTTCATTATGAATATAGCTTCTTAATAGTACTCCTATTGGGTTCAGTATGATTTACCGATGGACGGGATGCCGGCGATTAGAGTACCAACAGCAGCGTGCTGTCCATCAGAATCCCAGCAGCCCCCTCTAAAGTCCCCTAACCCTCCTGCCCCCTACCCTATCCCTCCCTTGTGGGTGCCTAAACCTAACCCTCCTCTGCCCCCTGCCCTATCCCTCCCTTGTGGGTGCCTAAACCTAACCCTCCTCTGCCCCCTGCCCTATCCCTCCCTTGTGGGTGCCTAAACCTAACCCTCCTCTGCCCCCTGCCCTATCCCTCCCTTGTGGGTGCCTAAACCTAACCCTCCTCTGCCCCCTACCCTATCCCTCCCTTGTGGGTGCCTAAACCTAACCCTCCCCGGTGAGGCCTAATTCTCCTCCTTGGTCCCTAACCTTCCCAGGCCTACACCCTAACCCCTCAACAGAGGTGTCCTCCTGTACTATATGGCATGAGATGCCTGGCGCGTCTGAGATGCTACGAGTGGTGTAGCTTACCATCTCTTTATTTACATTTTACATCTTATTCACATCGCAGCCACAGCACAACACCACTCGCAGTGTACTACAGACGTTCGGCTGCATCATTATCCGCACAAGAATTAGTTTTAAACATGTACAAAGTCGCAGATGAAGCACTACGGAACTTGGTGTGAGAAATAGCCGCAGCATCATAGCACTTTGTATACAGATTCATAGGGGTATATGCAATTGCGGTCGAATTCCCGAAATTGTCGAATTTCGGGTCATTTTCGACCAAAAAAAAAAATCGCCTATGCAATTCAGTGCTTTCCGACCAAAAAACGGACTTTCAAAATTCGACTTTTTGAAATTCGAATTTTTGCAAATTCGACTTTTCTGCAATGATACAAGTGCTGCAATTCGACCAAAGCATATTCAATTCAAGTTTGGAAATTCGACAGCAGGGCTTTTAGACGGAAAATTCGTCATTTTCAATCCGCCACACTTTGGAGGGTGAAAACAAATAAAAAAAATTTAAACATGTTTTTTTTTGTGTTTTTTTTTCTGGGAATAGAAGATCTATTTATATTAGAAGGGATTAGGTACTTTTTTTTTTTTTTTTTGGAGGCACAAATATTATTTATATATTTTTTAAAATATTATTTTTTTTTTATATTTTTTTTAATGCTGGAACGGTAAAATCATTAAAAAAAATGGCGTGGGGTCCCCCCTCCAAAGCATAACCAGCCTCGGGCTCTTCGAGCTGGTCCTGGTTCTAAAAATGCGGGGAAAAAATTGACAGGGGATCCCCCGTATTTTTAAAACCAGCACCGGGCTCTGCGCCTGGTGCTGGTGCCAAAAATACGGGGGACAAAAAGAGTAGGGGTCCCCCGTATTTTTAACACCAGCATCGGGCTCCACTAGCTGGACAGATAATGCCACAGCCGGGGGTCACTTTTATGCCGTGCCCTGCGGCCGTGGCATTAAATATCCAACTAGTCACCCCTGGCCGGGGTACCCTGGGGGAGTGGGGACCCCTTCAATCAAGGGGTCCCCCCCCCCAGCCACCCAAGGGCCAGGGGTGAAGCCCGAGGCTGTCCCCCCCCCCCCATCCAATGGGCTGCGGATGGGGGGGCTGATAGCCTTTTGTGATAATAAAAAGATATTGTTTTTTCCAGTAGTACTACAAGTCCCAGCAAGCCTCCCCCGCAAGCTGGTACTTGGAGAACCACAAGTACCAGCATGCGGGAGAAAAACGGGCCCGCTGGTACCTGTAGTACTACTGGGAAAAAAATACCCAAATAAAAACAGGACACACACACCGTCGACAGTAAAACTTTATTTCATACGTCGACACACACATACTTACCTATGTTCACACGCCGACATCGGTCCTCTTCTCCATGTAGAATCCACGGATACCTGAAAAGAAAAGTTCAATATACTCACCTCAGCCATGGTCCAGAGATAAATCCACGTACTTGGCAAAAAAACAAAGCGAACACCCGCTCCATGCCGGACTGAAAGGGGTCCCATGCTGACACATGGGACACCTTTCCACGAATGAGACCTGTCAGTGACAGCTGTCACAGACAGGTCTCTAAGCCAATCAGGAAGCGCAACTTCGTTGCGCTCACCTGATTGGCTGAGCGCTGTCTGCACTGTGACAGCGCATCGCACAGCTCCCTCCATTATATTCAATGGTGGGAACTTAGCGGCTAGCGGTAAGGTCACCCGCCGGTCAGCGGCTGACCGGCGGGTGACCCCACCGCTACCCGCAAAGTTCCCACCATTGAAAGTAATGGAGCGGCTTTGCGAGGCGCTGTCACAGTACAGACAGCGCTCAGCCAATCAGGTGAGCGCAACGGCAGTAGCGCTTCCTGATTGGCTGAAGGGACATCAGTGACAGGAGTCACGTGATGTCCCGGCATTCGGGAGAAAGGGGTCTGATGTGAAAACATTGGACCCCTTTCTAGTCCGGTATGGCTCGGGTTTTTGCGTTTTCTTTTTTTTTAACAAGTACGTGGATTTATCTCTCTGGACGCTGGAAGGTGAGTATCATTTTTTCACAGGTACCCTCGGATCGTCGGAGACCGTGGCAGTCGGCGTGTGAACATAGGTAAGTATGTGTGTGTCGGTATTGTGTAATAAAGTTTTACTGTCAAAGGTGTCTGTGTCCTGTTTTTATTTGGGTATTTTTTTCCCAGTAGTACTACAGGTACCAGCGGGCCCGTTTTTCTCCCGCATGCTGGTACTTGTGGTTCTCCAAGTACCAGCTTGCGGGGGAGGCTTGCTGGGACTTGTAGTACTACTGGAAAAAACAATATCTTTTAATTTTCACAAAGGCTATCAGCCCCCCCATCCGCAGCCCATTGGATGGGGGGGGACAGCCTCGGGCTTCACCCCTGGCCCTTGGGTGGCTGGGGGGGGGGGACCCCTTGATTGAAGGGGTCCCACTCCCCCAGGGTACCCCGGCCAGGGGTGACTAGTTGGATATTTAATGCCACGGCCGCAGGGCACGGCATAAAAGTGACCCCCGGCTGTGGCATTATCTGTCCAGCTAGTGGAGCCCGATGCTGGTGTTAAAAATACGGGGGACCCCTACTCTTTTTGTCCCCCGTATTTTTGGCACCAGCATCAGGCGCAGAGCCCGGTGCTGGTTTTAAAAATACGGGGGATCCCTGGCCAATTTTTCCCCTGCATTTTTAGAACCAGGACCAGCTCAAAGAGCCCGAGGCTGGTTATGCTTTGGGGGGGGACCCCACGCCATTTTTTTTCCGGGTTTTTCACGATTTTTCCCGTTTTTTAAAATCGCGGCAAAATCCGCCAAATCGGCCGATTTTCGCCCGCGACCCTGGCGAATCCGTTTTTCATTGAATATGGTGAATTCCGGAAGCCACCTTCCGGAATTCACCTGGCGAATTTGGTCGAATTTGAAAAACGGCGAAAATTGCCGCGAATTCGACCGCAATTGCATATACCCCATACTCCGTAGCACACACAGATCTACAAATGCTGCACATCAAGTTATGCAGCGCAGTCTAACAAAGTGGTCTTGTTCCCGGTTGTTTTAATTATGTAAATAAGATGCACACTATAAGCAAGAAAGACGCTCTGCGTAGCCGAGACGCCTGAAATCCAGGAGCGCCAAGAGGGGGGAATTTGGCGCAACTGAAGCCACAGTGTATGAGGATATATTTGTAGCTGTAATCTGTTTTTCTATGTCTTTCTAGATCTGGGACATGACACCTGCAGTGGGCTGCGACTTGGCCACCGGCTTTTCTCCACGCTGACCCCACTGACTTCAGTTTGTCTGGAATAAAGCACCTTATATATGGCCGCCACGTACGTTGATATCAACTCATCCAGGGCGTTCTTCCTCTGCCTCTGCCGTACGTAGCCTATGGAAGCAAAGCAATGCAACAGCTCTCCCAAACAAGGAGGTGGAGCCTTAATCTCTCAGTAGCTGTTCACTATTACCTTTAAGTGAGCCGCGTGCTCCAGCCCTTGCTATTGGGATAATTATACCCTTGTTTACTATAGTTTAGCTAGAAGCCGCAACAATTCCAACAGTGTAAGGTTTTTTTTTTTCCGAACCAGGCTATCTGAAATATGTACTACTTTGTTTTCGGTATCCTTGCACCTCGAAGGCCGCTCTAATCACGCGCTGTCATTACGCAGCCATTATACTTTTTGGTTTCATCAGTAGACCGATGTACAACAAATTCCATTTAAACGGTTTGGTTTTTAAAGTCTGTATACCAGCGTACACACAAGATAGTCCATGATCACATGTTGGATGTGTGTACTTGTATTTTTCTATGATGAGAGGCCAGTGCTGGTTATTATGAAAGTAGTTCATTTTATGGTTTGTATAGTGTTTGAACTTTGTTGTTCGCAAACAGATGAAGGCACACCCAATGTATTGCAACCTGCTGATTTTTACATGACGGTGAATATTTTTGTGTTACGGGGTACTTCTCTAGGTGTGTTTTATGCGCTGTTTAGAATTGAAGCAAGGTGTTATTTCCTGAAATGGAGAGATCATACCGCTCCACTCACGTGCGTTTCCAGGAACTTGTGTGCAGGTCTTGTTGGGATGTTTATGTTTTGCTCCGTCCAAAAGCATTTGTTAGTTTTACATATGTATATAAAAGTCACTTATTAGATGAAGGGTTTTTTGAACTTCCTAAAGTAGATAAGGTTTGCAAACCCTTTTATCAGCTGCCTTCTGTAATGCCTAATTTTCTTAGTAGCTCCCACATTGCCTAATTTCCCTAGGTTCTCCTGTTTTTTGGTAGCAAAATCTGACACATTTGTGCTAGGAGGAAGTTCTAGTTACAGAGAGAACTGTAACCATCTATAAGTGGGGAATATATAGTAGCAGACCTTAGTGTTTACAGCCCAGCGTTTCGTCATTTAGTGCAGTAGAAATCAGCCAGCAATAAGACTTTTCTTGTGAGTGTTTACTGAAATATGATAATTGTAGCTCACTTTGTCTTAACTGTTGTTTAAAGACTAAATTGGACCTTTGTGTTCATTTCAGCTGCAAAACAGTTTTTTATTGTATATTCTGTTGCTTCAACCCACCACCCATCCAGCAATAAAGATTTTCACGCATTTCACGTCCTGCTCTAGTCTCTGAAGCTACTAATTACTGATCTGATAAATTATCCCAAAATAACATGATTGAAAGCTAAATACAGGGAGCACCGTGTAGTATATATTTCAATCTGTCATGTCTATCACTGGTGATCTGTCAGGGAAGTTGTTTACAGTATGGTATGCCTGCAGAATGTCTTATATCTCGCTGGAGTAAGTCACCATTCCAGCCACTGTATATTTATTATTTTATGAAGAGAATACAAAGGTTTTTAATTAGAACTCTGCATTTCATTGGTGTTTCTCATGTAGCAATGAGTTTTGTCTAAGTGCTGAGAGAGTCATCACACCAAGTAGAGCTGACATTTGTGGCAAATCGGAGATCACTGATTTTAGTGTTAACCATCTTTCATAACAAAAGTGACATCGACAGTCGGACATATTAAATTCCTTATTCAGATGACAGTCGGCTGCATCTCCTGGGGGAAATTGCACATGTAAATTGGCACACCGTGATGAAACGTTGAATGGTTATCAGGAAGTTCGTCTAGTAAACTGAAATTCCTCATAATGTTTGTTTTATTTCCTTACCACTCTACAAACCTATAGCACTATGGCTGTCGCTAAGCTACATCTCCTGTGTCACTGGGATTGCAGAAAAGGGCAGGTGACTGGTAGTTCTGCCTCATTCAAAAGTTCCTCGTTCTTTCTCTGTCGCACTGAAGCACAATTTGTATTTTTAATGGTGAGACAACTTGTTTGCTATTCTGTTTCTGTAATGTTCTTGATTGCTCCTCTTTATTCTGGGATATGTTATGGTAAACTGCAGCTGCTACAGTGATGGATCTGTATATGGTTTGTCAGCCTTGTGCTCGGTTGTCTGTACGTGAGCGTTCCTTCTGGTTATATCAGTGGCAGCCGCCAACTATGGTCCCATCATTTCCTGCGTTTTAGTGCATTTTGGAGAGTTGCCCGGTTGCCTTCTCCATGTACTCATGTTTAAGATGATTTACAAAGTGTCTCCCTTCTTTTGTTAATTGTCAAATGTTTTTTTCCCCTCCTAATAAAATCATACTTTTCTTTACTTTTGTGTAATTCCTTTGAATATGTTCATGTTAATGCTCATGCATTGTTTCAAAATCTAATCTATAGCTCTGTAGGATAGTGGGATAGTGGTGGTCTAGAAGAAGGCCGAGCTCATGGACCGTTTTATCCCGCCAATGCTGCTTATTTTTCACATAGTATATGTAGAGAAAATGTACTCTAGGGATCATTGATCCTAATTAGAGAAACTGTCCCATGTACACAGACCAGTGTATGTCATATTATGGCAGGGTGGCCCCGTGTTGCCTCTCTCCCGGCAGTTTGGCATGATGCTGAGTTGCACACAATCTGAGCGCAATGCCAATGTTCATGTAGTTGAGAGGTTATTTAGAACTGCATGTGCAGAATGCTCTGAACACCCTATGACACGTGTTACACAGATGCATGCACAGAGGTGCTGTTGCAGGTGGGACAGACTGTATCAGAAAGGTGATGGAAGAGATATGGGCGTTCCTGGGTGGTGGCTAGTAGACCATGCACACATGGGCCAATCAGTGGGAGTATTATGGGAGAGCCGCGGACATGTGAGTGCAAGCAGCTGCTTTCGCAGACGCACAGCTGCAAACATAGGAAGCCATGGTCAGAGGTAGGCACTGCACCTGCCATAGGGCTGCTGCAAGTTTGGATAGTGGCATTTAAAGATGCACTAATCTGTATTACAACAAGCGCGAACAGTGGGTGTCTCTGCACTTGCACATTCAGCCGCATGGATGGAGGGAAGGAGTCTGTATGCCACATTCACCAGTAGACAGTGTTGGGTGTTCGCTTCTGTGTCACAAGCCCTGTCTGGTTATTTAAAAGTAACAAGAACCCCCCCTCCCCTCCATCACCTTGTTTTCAGTACCGACCTAGGCTAATAGGTGTAGCGCCAGGAGGCGTGCGCCCGGCCTTTGCCTAGCAGTCGGGACGCCACGCCTCCCACTGACCCCCGCCCGGCACCTAGCAACAGGTTGAAGCCGGGCGCTGGCAGCCGCCGCACTCCTTGACAATGGGGACGCCAGAAGCAGAAGGAGTTTCCCGTTGCTTAAGTTCTATAGTACGTGCACCAGGGCAACTACACTTATTATTAATCAGGGTTGTGATTGGGCATAGCCCCTTTATATTCTCTCCCAGTGCACTCCCAAGATGCTGGTGATAGTTCCTGCTCTTGTAAGAACCTGTCAGCCTGTGTAACACCCATGATTCTGAGACCCTGCCTGATTGATTTCCTGATCTGATCCAGCTAGCAGTGTACTCAGATTTTGGTGTGGAGTTTCCACACAGGCACTTGTCTTGCCAACATTTCTTTATTATATTCATCCTGTGGATTGTTGCATTTACAAATCATTTGTATTTACAGTCTCATTGGTCAAAACACTCTGTGCATTGTTGCATGTATATAGTGATTGTGTTAATATTGTATTCCAACCTGTACATTGTTGCACTCCTTATTTCTCTAGCATCCATAAGGTATATTGGGGGAATCTAGTACGTTGGGGTATAGACGTGGTCCAAAGGAGCCTGTGCACTTTAAATTTCTTTACCTGGTGTGCTGGCTCCTCCCCTCTATGCCCCCTCCCATAGGCAGTTTAGAAAAAAGTGCCCTCAGGAGAGGATGCACATCTCTGCAGCTCCAGAGAGTTTTCTTCAATTTCTTTTAAACTTTTATTATTTTCGGTATGCTGTTTGGGCAACAGCATATCTGCACGGTGGGAGTTTAGTGGGGGGGTGGTCACCGACCTTGCGAGGGGCAGAGCCACTTCCCCGCTGCAGGACCACCGTCCTGAGAGGTTGTTTGTGCAGCGGGGCACTGCGCCTTGACTGTCACAATCGCAGCACGCCACACCCCCCCAACACTAGCCTGAATGTGACGTCTGTGGTGAGTACAAACCAGGGGCCCCGCTAGGGGGTTCCCCTGGTTCAAAGTGTGGCTGAACGCGGGCGCAGCATACGGGACCCTTCTGGGGGGGTCCCACTAGAGCCCCCCGTGTACACTGGCTTCTATTCGCTTAAACTAGCACTTGTGCTTCGTTTTTAAGCCACACAGGAGACTTTGCCAGTATAAAAATCATTATAGCTTCGGCGACATTGGAGGGGGCGGAGCTAACTCAGAGTGGGACAAGAGGCATTTTGGTGCCTTCCTCTGCTTAATGCAGCCACAGACGGCACACACAGCGCTTCCTGCATCAAAAGACACGCTGGAAATCTGGTACAGGGTGTAGCAAAGGGGGAGAGCTGCTATTGTACACAGTCTGTGTTATAGTTAGTTGTTAGCCTCACTGGGGCAGTGCAGCTAGGGGTCATACAGTAAGGGCTGTCTGTATTACTGTCTGTGTGTATGTTATTGTGCTTACTGTGAAACATGGGCAAACACAAGCTGTGCAGTGTACTGTATGTCACACACTGGATTCTCTCCCATGTCATCTGATTCTGTTTCTTGTGAACAATGCACAAATCAGTGAAGGGGATGGGGAGAGGGTCCAGAGCCCCACTGGCTAGGGTTTCTCAAAACTATGATGTCAGATATGTTATCCCAGCTCACTGCTAATGTACAGAAAACTCACCTACTACAACAAGCTATTGCAGACGTAGCTGCTACGGCAGATGTTACACAACCCCCCCCCCCCCCCCATCTCATGCTGGTCCACAAAAGCGTGTTCTACCTGCTCTGCTTTCTGATACAGATGAGGATATACAGGAAGATGGGAACTTGGATCCTAATAGTGGAGATTCAGATTCTGCTCAGGGTATTGAACCCCTAATTTTGGCTATACGGGACGTGTTAAAGCTCCCTCTAGAGGATGCTGCATCACAGCAGTCGTTTTTCTTTACACTAAACAAGCCTAATGTCACTTTCCCTGATTCTGCAGAGTTAGATGACCTGTTCAAGTTAGCCTGGAAAAATGCAGAACAAATTCCAAGTGTCAAAGTTTTTGCGCACTTTCCCATTTGCTCCTGAAGGCAGGAGTTTTGGGAGGAGCCCCCAGGGATTGACGTATCAGTCTCTTGACTGTCTGAAAAGGCGGTGCTGCCTGCCCCGGGCTCCTTTTACCATAAAGGATCCTGGGGATAGAAAAATAGACAACGAGAAAATAGGAAAGTGGCTCAAGTGGCGCAATGCAGCTAGTGGTACCTAATGGTTCAAAATAAATGTCACCACATTTATAAAACAAGAATAAACACAAAATTGGTGAACCGTCTTAGTACATACAGCGCAAGCAGAAAAAAGAAAAATATTACGTTCCTGATTGGTTGTGTCGACTCAGATATCTCTGTCTGGATTTCCGTATATGTTGAATCCAACTCGTAAGTATAAAACAGAAAAAACAAGAGAACAGACCAATGTGTAGTATTTCACAACAACAACTCAAACAGAAATGTCTTTGGGTAGGTAGAATTTAGATATCCAGATCCAGCGTACCCCACTCACTCAGTGAAAGGTGGATACAAGCATATAAAGGTATCTTTATATCGTCAAAATGCCGTGTAAATTCACCCTTGGAGTGCGTTGAGAAGACCGATAGGAAAGGTGGAACACATCAATTTATAGAGCGTACCCGATAACTCACAGGGCAAAGGGAGATGTAACACATATAAAGGTTTCTTTCAAATGAGGTGCTTCAATTACACACAGCGTACCCCAACTCACTCTTGACGATGAAAAACAATTCCTATCAAGGTATCTTTTATTCGGTTTTCTTGAAGGTATGTTCTTAATATGTTAAATCACGTATCCTCATGGTTTCACCAGAAAAATAAAGCAAAAAGGGAAAAACCAATGTGTAGTAGGTATCAATTTATACCACAATCTAATGAATACGTCTCCTTTTTAATAAAGAAGACACAATTGATGCTAGACTTACACTATATAAGACGGCGTATTTATCAAATATGTAAAGCCTGGTAAATAGGTAGTGTAAAGAAGGGTGGCGTACCCCAACACTCACGGAAACACCACCAATACCAAACACATCAAGGTATCTTTTTCAAAAGGCATAAAGAATTTTCATAGATAGCGTACCAGCACTCACACATATAGATCATGCGTCGTTCCTATCAAGGTATCTTTATGTAGTCTGTCAAGCAGTTTTCATTCCCAGTCGTGTTTTTTCAAAAAAGGTAAAATTTATTGGATCCCGCACACTCCACACAGGGGTGGGCGGACATACAGTACATACATGGATTGGAAGCAGTGGGTCCCGAAAAAAATAAAAAATAAAAAAATATTTTGCAGTAACAAAAAATTTTAAAATTAAAATGAAAAAAAATAAGTCCACATGGATGCAATAAAAAAGGCTACTTACACTCCTTGAAGTAAAATCAACGCGTTTCGGTCTAATAGACCTTTATCAAGATAACCTGGAGTGTCTAGGAGTGAAATATTTATGCTACTAGTAGCCAATAGGATTGTACCGGAAGTGACGACATCATGAAATTAATTATGTGAATATACACTAATTCAAGAAACATTATTTCAACTGAGCAATACTATTTACATTACACATACATATATAAGTTCTTTAAATCAATATTCTTAAAATACATGGATCATTCTATTCAAAAAGAACCGCCAAAGTCCGTGATACCCGGAAGTTTCCACCCCCCATGGTTAGCTGGGAAATGTAGTTTGCATTGTACATGGCGTCCAGGCTGTTTGTCTATTGCCGCCGAAACCGGAAGTGCGGCAATGCAGACGTGACCTGTGGTCTTCTGGGAAATGTAGTTCGCAGATATGCGTGTAGTCCGTGATATCCGGAAGTTCCCGCCCCCCATGGTTAGCTGGGATATGTAGTTTGCCTTGTACAGGGCGTCCAGGCTATTTGTCTATGGCCGCCGAAAACGGAAGTGCGGTAATGCAGACGTGACCCGTGGTCTTCTGGGAAATGTAGTTCACAGATGTGTGTAGTTCCATTTCCATGCACGGACCCGGAAGTGCGGCTCAGACGATAAAGCAGATATTGTACTAAGGCATCATGGAAGATGTAGTTTTAAAGCGGATTCCAATAGATAAAGCCATAATCTATAATGACATACTGGGAATCGTAAAAGATATAATCAGTGATCATAACATATACATCCGATCAAAAATATATATGGAAGATATAATCAATGATCATTACATGTACATCCGATAATAAATAACAATATATAGATAAAGCCATAATCCATAATGACACACTAAGAATCATAAAAGATATAATCAGTAATCATAACATATACATCCGATCAAAAATATATATGGAAGATATAGTCGATGATCATTACATGTACATCCAAAAAAATAGACAATCAATATATAATTGAGGTATTATAAACTTTACTTTAACATTAAATGGTCATAAAAAATGACATAATCATTAGAGGAGATAAAAATTAATGGCTTAAAAAATTATAAAAACCATTTAAGTTCGAAGTCACAATTAAGACCATTTGGACTCAGGGTGTTATAATTATAGATACAATTCATTTCAGATCGTGCTAGGGTACATACTGTATCTTTATTCCTTAAGGATCCCTTTATATGCTTTAAACCAAAAAAGCCTGTGACATCCAAAACTGAGCAATTGTGTACACTTTTAAAATGCTGGGATAATGAATGGGTATCTAGACCCTTTTTAATGTTTCTTATATGTTCTCCTAGACGGACTTTAAATGGGCGGGATGTGCGCCCTATATAAAATAGGTTGCATTTGCATCTGACTGCATAAACAATATTTTTTGTATCACAAGTTATAAAGTCAGTGATGTCAACATCTATATTATTGATGGAGATTCTTATGATTTTATTATGACCTTCACTTTTGATATTCCTGCAGCCTATACAACTCCCACATCTAAAAAAGCCTTTTGATATAACTCTTGGACCAGAAGGTATAGAGGGAAGAGCACTGGAGACTAATTTATTTTTGAGATTGGGTGCCCTGCGATATATGTGTACTGGTTTTACCGGTACCAGGGGCCCAATCACCGGATCTTTTTTTATAAGTCCCCAATGTTTTTTAAAAATATATTCAATTGACTTATATTGAGTGTTAAATTCAGTGATGAACGCCCATTCGTACTTGTCACTCTTTTTATTCTTATTAGTACCCAATAGAAGATCTTTACGTTCTGTCTCATTGGTTTTTGATTTAGCTTCCTCAATTTTTACTTTATTGTAACCACATATTTCAAATTTCTGTATTAAGCTTGATGCTTGGTTTTGAAAAGTACTTTCCTCACTACAATTTCTCTTTAATCGTTTTAATTGGCTTACAGGAATTGAATTGAGCCAATTATTGTGGTGGCAGCTGGTAGCTGCAATGTAAGTGCCACAATCGGTAGGTTTGGAAAAAGTCCTGGTATTTATTTTCTTTTCACTAATGTAAACTGTAATATCTAGAAAATTGATAGTTTGTTGGTTCATTTCAAAAGTGAGTTTGATATTTTTATCATTTACATTGAGGGAGGTGCAAAAATTTTTCAATGAAGCCTCATTGCCCCTCCATACGAAAAAGATATCATCTATGTATCTTACATAGGACACCAGATTCACCCCGAGCTCTGGGCTGGACCAGATGGAGTTGGTCTCCCACAACCCCATAAAGAGGTTGGCATAGCTCGGGGCAAATCTGGTGCCCATAGCAGCTACACTCAAATCTATTTACATGGCAGCAGGTGTATTGCAAAGGTCGGTCATTGCGGGTTGCTGGATGACCCATGCCATTCATTCATGGGCCACTCAAATTCAGGAGGGCGTCTCCGGGGCTATGCCCCTGGTCACTATGGTGACTCTCCTAAAGCACAGTCAGCACACTACACGCGTCCTCTGTGATTCGCTCAAGCAGATGGGGAACATTAATGCTAGGACTTCTGCCATGGCAGTGTCGGCACGCAGGGCCTTGTGGTTGAGTCAGTGGATAGCAGATGCGGAATCCAAAAGCAGTGTGGAATCCCTCCCTTTTTCAGGGGAATGGCTCTTTGGGGTTGAATTGGATACCTGGATTTCCAAAGTTACGGCTGGGAAATCCACGATTCTCCCCTCGGGCCCTACCCGGAGCCGTCTGTACAGTCCTTTCGGTCTCACAGATTTCGATCTACGGCCAGAGGTGCCTCCAATGCGACTAGAGGCACCAGAGGTTAGTCAAGAAAACCTGCAAGCACCAGCTCTCAGGAACAGACCAGCAGTTCTGCTTCCACTAAGGCCTCAGAGTAACGGTGCCCACCCACCTCGAGGTGGGAGCTCGACTGCGTCACTTCAGCCGCGTCTGGGAGGCTTGCTGCCTGGATACCTGGGTCAGGGATCTCATTTCTCAAGGATACAAGTTGGAGTTCGACAGTGCTCCTCCCCAACGATTTTTCAAATCAAGCTTACCAGCTTTGGAGGATATACAGGTCACATTGCAACAGGTCATACTAAAGTTGGTCCAGTCCCACGTCATTGTTCCAGTACCAATGCCACAATGAGGCAAGGGTTATTATTCCAACCTGTTTGAATCTAAAATCCTTGAATCCTTACCTAAAGGTGTTCAAGTTCAAAATTGGATCCTTGTGAGCAGTGATTGCGGGCCAGGAAGTACACAAATTCATGGTTTCCTTGGATATCAAGAACGCCTACCTCCATATTCCGATTTGGCCGCCTCATCAGGCGTACCTGAGGTTTGCCCTGCTGGCAATCACTACCAATTCCTGGCACTACCCTTCGGCCTGTCCACAGCTCCGAGGGTGTTCACAAGGTGATGGCGGAGATGATGTTCCAGCTTCGGGTCCAGGGAGTCAATATTGTTCCTTACCTGGACGATCTTCTGATCACATCAAGATCCAGGGAGCTTTTGCTGCTCCATATCAACCCCACTATCCAACTTCTGTCACACCATGGGTGGATCTTCAACTTACAGAAGTCCAACCTGGAGCCGACTCAGCGACTCCTGTTCCTGGGGATGTTGCTGGATACTGTGACCCAGAAAGTGTTCCTACCAGAAGACAAGGTGAGAACACTTCAGGAGATGGTCCGCATGGTACTCCGACCTACTTGAGTGTCCATCCATCTTTGCATAAGATTGTTGGGGAAGATGGTCGCCTCATACGAGGCGATCCAATATGGAAGGTTCAATGCCAGAACTTTTTCAGCTGGCTCTCCTGAGCAAATGATCCGGATCACATCTTCAGATGCACTGGCTGATATGGCTGTCGCCTCAAGGCAGGATTTCCCTTCTGTGGTGGCTGCAGTCCTCCAATCTACTGGAGGGCCGGAGTTTCGGGATTCAGGATTGGACCCTCCTCACAATGGTTGTGAGTCTTAGAGGATGGGGAGCTGTCACCCAAGGGGCGCAGTTTCAGGGCACGTGGTCAGCCCTCAAAAGCCGCCTTCCGATCAACATTCTGGAACTTTGTGCGGTCTACAATGCCGTCTTCAGGCCTCTCCTCTGCTCAAGGATCATGCGATCCAAGTACAGTCGGGCAACGCCACAGCAGTGGTGTACATCAATCGGCAAGGAGGGACAAAAAGCAGAGCCTGCATGCGAGAGGTGTCAAAGATACTCCTCTGGGTGGAAAGAAATGCAAGAGCAATGTCAGCAATCTTCATTCCGGGTGTGGACAACTGGGAAGCGGAGTTCCTGAGTCGTGACGACTCCACCCGGGGGTGTGGGGCCTCCACCATCAGGTGTTCCAGCAAGTCATCCACTGGTGAGGCTGCCCACATATAGACATGATGGCTTCTCGACTGAACAAGAATCTTCATTGGTATTGCTCACGAACCAGGGACCCTCAGGCAAGGGCCTGGATGCACTGACATCGCCTTGGCCTTACCGGCTGGTCTACCTGTTAACTCCATTTCCATTGCTCCCAAGGGTGCTCAAGCGAATCAGGAATCAAGGAGTCCAGGCAATTCTGATTGCACTGGATTGGCCTCGGAGGGAGTGGTACGCGGATTTTCTGGATATGTCCGTCGAAGACCCTTGGCCTCTACCTCTCAGAAGAGATCTTTTTTTAACAAGGACCGTTCGTCTACCCGGACTTACGGCGACCTTGTTTGACGGCATGGCTAGCATTACTAGCTCACAAGGGCCTTTCCAAAAAGGTTGTTGCTACCATGGTCGGGAAACCTGTGACGTCAAAACACTATCATCATATCTGGAGGATCCGCCTGCTGAGTTCCACTTGGGATGTTTCTTACGTTTCCTGCAGGCTGGTGTGGATAAGGGTTTGCGTCTGGGTTCCATTAAGGTCCAGATTTCAGCCCTCTCCATTTTCTTCCAGAAGAAATTGGCATGTTGCCAGAAGTTCAGATCTTCTTGCAAGAGGTACTCCACATACAGCCTCCTTTTGTGCTGCCTACGGCGCCCTGGGATTTGAATGTGATGTTGGAGTTTCTACAGTCCTGGTGGTTTGAACCTCTGATGACTGTGGAAGACAAGTACCTCACGTAGAATAGGGTGATGTTACTGGCCCTGGCTGCTGCTCGATGTGTCTCAGAATTGGGGGCCTTATCATGTAAAAGACCATACTTGGTCTTTTACGATGACAGAGCGGAGCTCCGGACTAGAGAGCAGTTCCTGCCGAAGGTTGTCTCTGCATTTCACCTGAATCAACCTATTGTGGCTCCGTCCAGTTCTGACACTTCTGCTCCTACAGAGGCGTTGGATGCGGTTCGATCCTTGAAGATCTATGTCTGGCATGTCCAAACTGAGGCCCTCCAGCTGTTGTGAAACTACATATCCCAGCATGCCCTGACTCAGTTTTGCTATCAGGGAATGCTAAAGCTGTGTCAGGGCATGCTGGGATGTGTAGATTCTCAACAGCTGGAGGGACGCAGTTTGGACATGCCTGATCTATGTCAAGTGAACGGCTCGGATCAGAAAGACAGATTCTTTGTTTGTGCTCTATGATGTGCAGAAAAAGGGTTGTCCTGCTTTGAAGCAGTCCATTGCTCGTTGGCTTAGACTTACTATCCAACAGGCCTATGTGTCAACAGCCTTACCTGTTCCTAAGTGTCTGAAGGCCCACTCTGCAAGATCGGTGGGGTCTTCCTGGGCGGCTGCCTGTGGCGTCTCGGCCTTGCAACTGTGCCGAGCTGCTACCTGGTCGGGGAAGAACACTTTCGTGAAGTTCTACAAGTTTGATACCCTGGCCAAAGAGGATACCCAGTTTGGGCAGGCGTTCCTGCAGAAGTCTCTGCATGTTCCCGCCCATTCTGGAAGTTTTGGAACGTCCCCATCGTACTAGATTCCCCCAATATCCCTTATGGATCCTAGAGAAAATAAGATTTTAATTACCTATCGGTAAATCCTTTTCTCGTAGTCCATAAGGGATATTGGGCGCCCGCCTCAGTGCGTTGAATTTTCTGCAGTTTCTCTTTTATGTGGATACCTGTTCAGCTGTTGCTGTCGTTACCAGCCATTGCTGGTTGTTATATGTTAGTGGTGTGCTGGTAGATAAATCTCACCACTTTCTTTTCATGTTCCTTCTCTCATATATGTCCTTTCTCCTTCGGGCACTGTTTTGCCTATAACTGCCTGTGGGAGGGGGCATAGAGGGGAGGAGCCAGCACACCCAGTGAAGAAATTTAAAGTGCACTGGCTCCTTTGGACCCCGTCTATACCCCATCGTACTAGATTCACCCAATATCCCTTATGGACTACGAGAAAAGGATTTACCGGTAGGTAATTAAAATCCTATTTATTCCTCAGTCTGTGCCTTAGCATAGTAGTAAGGTTGTGTTTGATGAAGGTCTCACCGTACTGCATTTACCCCTGCCCAGTCGCCGATAGTCGCCTTGTCCATACGTAAGACCTGGGGACATTTGAGTACGGGTGGACCTAATTCACCCTGGAAAGGTGGCTACTATAGGAGAAGCCTAGCATTGCAGGAGGCTAGAAGACTGCTGGGCAGTGGGTAATTGTGTGAGATCACAAGACACTGCCTATAAACCTATGGAACTGAGTGTAATCAGAACAATAGGCCTAGGGCTGGATATCAGTTTGAGCATAATCCCCATGCCATTTATTCCTAAGTGATCTACACAGGTCTATTTTCTGGCCAAATTTGCTGTCTTTTTGTGTCAGTTTCTAAACCAGACGCTTAGTAAGTCCAGAGTTTCTATACTCCTACTGTTAAAAGCATTCATGGGGATCAGTGTTCTGAAGATCCCTCAAGTATTTGGCCGTGAGATCTCCTGTTCATCATAGGCAAATCCATTTGTGGTGCTGTGCGCATTGCAGAGAATCACACTACAGTAACTTAGCAGATATATTGGCTGTGAGTTGCCAGGGAACAAGTCCAGTGTCAGCAACTTGCAGCCATTACTAAGAATTTAATCACTCCATCATTGAGCCTAGTTGGGTAACCTGTAAGTTCCCAGCTGTTGTGGTAAGTTCCAGTGAATGCAGCTTCACAATATACCCTGCCACACCTGCTGCCTTCACTACTCTGGAATCGTGACCAGCATTTTCTGACACATGCTATTCGGTAATTCTTAGGGGGCACTAGGTAAGCTGCATGAACAGGGAGATTTCTACAACCCAGAAAATTGCCTGTGCAGCGGGTATCTTATTAGGTAATGACAGTGGCGGATTTAGGGGGGGGGGGGCACCAAGGCACGTGCCCCCCCCCCTGTTTAGGATTTATTTTTTTTAAACTGCGCAGTTAAATAATGGCCCGCGCACCCACCTGACACAATTATGAGGCTGCTGGATGTCAGTCAGCCACTGGTATCCCTCCCGGGTGGTATTCATGTGACCGGCGGTCGGGAGACCGACAGTCACATGACGTCCACCATCCCGACCCCTCACTATCCCGATGGTCAGCATGCCGACCAACAGGGACTATTTCCACTCGTGGGTGTCCACGACACCCATAGAGTGGGAATAGAACCCGTGGCGACCATAGGTCGCCACCGAGCCTGCAGCGTGGCGAGCCCGCAAGGGGCTTGCTGCACTCGCCCCTACACTGCCGGGATCCCAGCGTCGGTAAGCTGACCGGCGGTCTCCTGACTGCCGGTCAGCCATACTACATCCATCCCTCCCCTGTCAGCTGCTCCTCCTCCTTGCATGATTGCCAGGCCAGCGTTCCTCCTGATTGGCTCCCTGGAGTCTGGAGACATGTGACATGCAGCAGTCCAGAGGAACCGAGCAGGAGCATCCTAGATTCAGCCCCGCCGAGGGTGAGGGACAGTGCACCCGCACCGCCAGCCCACCCAGACACAGTGCACCGCTGAGGGTCCGGGTCTCCAGGACATCGCGCCGGTGTCAGCCCACCGCCAGCGCCGCTGAGGGTCCGGGACATCACCAGCCAAGGCAGACACCAAGAAAGAAGACGCAGCACAGCATGCTGGTGCTGGCGCTGTGGTCCAGTTGCCTAGGCCAGCAAGCAAAAGAAGACGCCGCGGCCTGTCCCTGCTTTCTTCACTGGTGAACGGTGCTGGGTGCGGCAGGGTAGAAGGCCCAGGAATAAAGGGGGTGGGTGATCTGCGCACTGGGTGAATGAATCATGTATTAGGGGTGTCTGTGCTGCATGCTGCTAGTAGGGGTGTCCAAACCCCTTATTCGTATAGAAGGGATGGTCTTCTGTTTGCCGGCGGCCGGGCTCCCGACGACCAGCATACCGGCGCCGGAATCCCGACCGCCGGCATACCGACATCTTTTCTCCCTCTTGGGGGAGAATAGATAGCGTAGCGCACCACCGTGTCCGCAGAGTGGCGAGCGCAGCGAGCCCACATGGGGCTCATTTGCGCTCACCCAGCTGTTGGTATGCCGGCGGCCGGGATTCTGGCGCCGGTATGCTGGACTCCGGGAGCCCGGCAGCCGGCATACCCTACTACACCCGTATAGAAGATATCTGGTATTTAGCCTAACTGCGCTCAACCCCTGGGTGTTTGTGTTTTATGGTTACCTGTATGGTGATTTGGAAATATGTTCCCTATGTGCTCTAAACAATAATGATTAATGTATCTTTCAACTGATTTTATTGCTGCGGAAGATTCGATTAATATGTAGTGTAGTGGTACATATACCAAATGGTGTCACAGATATTTGCATGCGAATTGGTTCATTTAAATTTCAGCATGGAATATTGTCCTCGTCTGTTGATACTACCAATCTTATCGATATACTTGCAAAAAATAAAATATAATATGGAGTGAAAAATAAAAATAAAGTACAATTATGCCAGCACTTAATGTTAATTAGCGGAATTGTCCTGTATACTTAGTCCTTTAGGACCAGTGGTTTTGTAGATTATGACACAATAAAGTCTTTTACCCCTTCAGGGGTGATAGATGAAGTCCTCAATGGATGATAGTGTTCACAGAGAACGGCGTCCTGTATCTCTGTGGTATCTTGATCCCAAAAAACAAAAATCAAAGTCCGTTTGCTTACCGTTGCGGCCGTGTTAGTGTGAGATGTCCGGCCCGGGTGCGGGTCAGCGTTGGAGAATTGCAGGGGCTCCGGACTGACTGTGCTCGAGGTGTTGTGCCTGCCGCCTTGGTATAGACCTCCCCGGGTGCCTGCTACGTTCACCAAGCTGGTCGTTTGGGGAAGGAGTGTACTGGTTCGGGCTCTGGGGAACCCGTTACCAGGCACTCCTCTCCCTAACAGATACTCACCTCATGTTTCTCTTCCGCTGCCCGCCTGTCCTTCTCACTCGCTGAAACTGGTCACGCTGCTCTGCGCCCGGCACCGGGGCTTAGGAATTATTCTGATGTTTGTAGTTGTTAATTTGTCTGATAGTATACGGGGCACCGTTCTTTGTGAACACTACCATCCATTGAGGACTTCATCTATCATCCCTGAAGGGGTAAAAGACTTTATTGTGTCATAATACACAAAACCACTGGTACTAAAGAACTAAGTATACAGGACAATTCCGCTAATTAACATTAAGTGCTGGCACATTGAGCAGTTGACCACACCCTCACACAATTGGTCACACCCACTTAAACTTGGTCACACCTACTCCACTTCAAACTCCACCCCTCCTTGATAGCCCAACCACTTATGGTGGCCCCCCTGTAATTTTTTTCTGGATCCGCCCCTGGGTAATGAATACCACTTTCAGACCGAAAACCCGGCAATTACCCGGCATTTCAGTGCCGGGTCGTGTTGCTGGGCTGTGTCTGATTGCCCCCCACCCCTTTCACACATGCAAGCAAATTTGCAGATCAACACGGGTATTTTGTCTATGTGAAATGGTCAACCCAGATCGAAATTCCCGGGTCTCCAACCCTGGTAAATTCCAGGATCGAAGTGCTAGGAGTTTCAACCCGGGTTGACCCATTCACACAGAAAAAGGACCTGTGTTTTTCATGAAATTACCGGGTAGAACTGCTTCACCCGGTAATTTCACTTTTTGTGTGAAAGGGGTATAAATAGTTTATCCTTGCATGTCTTATTTTCCATGTATTGCATTTTTGTACATTGTAGACAATGTAGTGCGCCCAAAATGGCTGTCTCACCTGGTGCTCTGTGTAGAATGAACAGTGCATGGTTCTGATGAACATAGAAGTATACCGCCATAGTATTTTTATATCTCTCATTGTGTGTTATCAGTTCCAGGCATCCCCTATTCTGCCCAACCATTCTGTGTCGTGCACCTAAAATGGCTGCCTCACCTGGATCCTTTGTGTGTAAGATAATCGAGTTCTGCAACTGATGACACAAAATGGCTGTTGATCTCTTTGTATCCTTTCCATGGCCTCTGTATTTCATGCGGGATACGGTCATTAGGTCGACCATTATTGGTTGACATGGTCACTAGGTCAACATGGTCATAAGGTTGACATGAGTTTTTCACAATTTTTTTTTTTTTTCATACTTTACGATCCACGTGGACTATGATTGGGAGCGGCAACCTTGCCCGAATCTTGCGAGGGGACACGGTGCACTAAAGCTACACCTCTTTGTTCATAGTTTCTGTACTGCATTATATTCTCACTTTAAGCGCCTTGAGGCTTATTTGGAGAGAGAATGCTATATAAATAAAATTATTATTGTTAGAGGTCTCCATGCTTGTTCACTTACATATGCTAATATTTTACTTCAATAGAACTCATGAAAGATATAGCAAAATGAGCACACAGTGTACAGATCTCATGCTTTGCTGAAAACTCCATTCAGTGTTAATGGATGAAAACTGCAGCATATTGATCATAATACCTTACATTTTTCTGTTCATAGTGTTCGGGTCAATACAGGACGTTTTCAAGGAATTTCTTTGTACAAACAAACTGCTATCTACACACAAAGGGACAGATTTATTAACTTTTTTTTTTTTAAATGTGAAAAAGGGTGTTTTCACATTATTTTAGTATCACTTACATGTATTAAAGTGTCTTTGGCGCATTTTTTTATTTTTTTTTAAATTGTAGTAAGCAAGATCTAATTTCCCATACTTATAATGGAAAAAAAAAAAATCATACCTACCCATGGGTGCCGGTCATCGGGGCTCCAGAGAACCCTGATGACCGGCAGCTGGTCCAGGAGCTTCAACCACCAAACCCCGCCTGATATGAATCAGCGGTGAGGGAGGGCTCACGGCGCACGTGGGGGTAGTTGCGCTGGGGGAGGTGTCGACCGCAATGGCGGCACATGCACAGCATATATGTGGAATACCCCAATAATCCTGTATAATGGCTTTGCAGAGACAGCTTTCTTCAAGCTTTGTCCCTGCATGTGATAATTCATAAATTTGTGCGATGTAGTCAATTATTGCAGGACGGATTGGGTTGATTTTATCCCATCCACATCCTAAGCCACAAAAACCATTATGTATGTTTTTAATGTGCCCCTACATGCCAATTAGGTCCTAATTGGCAGTGCTTTGGACCCAAATAGCCGTTGATGCCAATCAACATCTAATTTGGAATCCGTATGTAAGATTTTGATTGGGCAGATGGAAGTTGCAGACTGTAGATGTGCACACCCTCTGGTGTATATTTATTAAAGTGCAGGTTTTTGGAGTGTTGCCCATGACAACCAGTCAGTCTACTTATTTCTCTAGCACCTTCTAGAAGAAAATAGCTAGACTCTAATTGGTTGCTATGGGCAACATCTCCACTTCTAAAAACCTGCACTTTAGTTAATATACCCGTCAGACTGCACTAATTGTGCATGCCGACACTGAGCCGCAGTCATTTACTGCGGGCTAATTGATACCCTGTGGCTATTCTGATAGCCCTGAAGGCAGCCCGCAGTCTGCACTTAATGGGATATAGCAGGATGGCACTTCAAAAAAATTGTCCCCAAACAGCACATGATGCAAAGAAAAAAAGAGGCGCACCAAGGTCGCTGTGTGACTAAGCTAAGCGACACAAGTGGCCGACACAAACACCTGGCCCATCTAGGAGTGGCACTGCAGTGTCAGGCAGGATAGCAGACCCAAAAAGAAATCCCTGATGGCCCGTATTTGGGTGCTGAGGCTGCGTTAACACATAGGTCTGGGAACTTATCCTGAATTCTGTTTGTTAATGCTCATTAACTGTTATTTACCTGGTAAGAAAAAGGAGCTCTAATTGAATAGCCCCAGACATTAAAACTAGTGATGTGCACCGGACATTTTTCGGGTTTTGTGTTTTGGTTTTGGATTCGGTTCCGCGGCCGTGTTTTGGATTCGGACGTGTTTTGGCAAAACCTCACCGAAATTTTTTTGTCGGATTCGGGTGTGTTTTGGATTCGGGTGTTTTTTTACAAAAAACCCTAAAAAACAGCTTAAATCATAGAATTTGTGGGTCATTTTGATCCCATAATTTTATTAACCTCAATAACCATAATTTCCACTCATTTCCAGTCTATTCTGAACACCTCACACCTCACAATATTATTTTTAGTCCTAAAATTTGCACCGAGGTCGCTGGATGGCTAAGCTAAGCGACACAAACACCTGGCCCATCTAGGAGTGGCACTGCAGTGTCAGGCAGGATGGCACTTCAAAAAAATAGTCCCCAAACAGCACATGATGCAAAGAAAAAAAGAGGCGCACCAAGGTCGCTGTGTGACTAAGCTAAGCGACACAAGTGGCCGACACAAACACCTGGCCCATCTAGGAGTGGCACTGCAGTGTCAGGCAGGATGGCACTTCAAAAAAATTGTCCCCAAACAGCACATGATGCAAAGAAAAAAAGAGGCGCACCAAGGTCGCTGTGTGACTAAGCTAAGCGACACAAGTGGCCGACACAAACACCTGGCCCATCTAGGAGTGGCACTGCAGTGTCAGGCAGGATGGCACTTCAAAAAAATTGTCCCCAAACAGCACATGATGCAAAGAAAAAAAGAGGCGCACCAAGGTCGCTGTGTGACTAAGCTAAGCGACACAAGTGGCCGACACAAACACCTGGCCCATCTAGGAGTGGCACTGCAGTGTCAGGCAGGATGGCACTTCAAAAAAATTGTCCCCAAACAGCACATGATGCAAAGAAAAAAAGAGGCGCACCAAGGTCGCTGTGTGACTAAGCTAAGCGACACAAGTGGCCGACACAAACACCTGGCCCATCTAGGAGTGGCACTGCAGTGTCAGGCAGGATCGCACTTCAAAAAAATTGTCCCCAAACAGCACATGATGCAAAGAAAAATTTAAGAAAAAGAGGTGCAAGATGGAATTGTCCTTGGGCCCTCCCACCCACCCTTATGTTGTATAAACAGGACATGCACACTTTAACGAACCCATCATTTCAGCGACAGGGTCTGCCACACGACTGTGACTGAAATGACTGGTTGGTTTGGGCCCCCACCAAAAAAAGAAGCAATCAATCTCTCCTTGCACAAACTGGCTCTACAGAGGCAAGATGTCCACCTCATCATCATCCTCCGATTCCTCACCCCTTTCACTGTGTACATCCCCCTTCTCACAGATTATTAATTCGTCCCCACTGGAATCCACCACCTCAGGTCCCTGTGTACTTTGTGGAGGCAATTGCTGCTGGTGAATGTCTCCACGGAGGAATTGATTATAATTCATTTTGATGAACATCATCTTCTCCACATTTTCTGGAAGTAACCTCGTACGCCGATTGCTGACAAGGTGAGCGGCTGCACTAAACACTCTTTCGGAGTACACACTGGAGGGAGGGCAACTTAGGTAGAATAAAGCCAGTTTGTGCAAGGGCCTCCAAATTGGCTCTTTTTCCTGCCAGTATACGTACGGACTGTCTGACGTGCCTACTTGGATGCGGTCACTCATATAATCCTTCACCATTCTTTCAATGGTGAGAGAATCATATGAAGTGACAGTAGACGACATGTCAGTAATCGTTGGCAGGTCCTTCAGTCCGGACCAGATGTCAGCACTCGCTCCAGACTGCCCTGCATCACCGCCAGCGGGTGGGCTCGGAATTCTTAGCCTTTTCCTCGCACCCCCAGTTGCGGGAGAATGTGAAGGAGGAGATGTTGACGGGTCACGTTCCGCTTGACTTGACAATTTTCTCACCAGCAGGTCTTTGAACCTCTGCAGACTTGTGTCTGCCGGAAAGAGAGATACAACATAGGTTTTAAATCTAGGATTGAGCACGGTGGCCAAAATGTAGTGCTCTGATTTCAACAGATTGACCACCCGTGAATCCTGGTTAAGCGAATTAAGGGCTCCATCCACAAGTCCCACATGCCTAGCGGAATCGCTCTGTTTTAGCTCCTCCTTCAATGTCTCCAGCTTCTTCTGCAAAAGCCTGATGAGGGGAATGACCTGACTCAGGCTGGCAGTGTCTGAACTGACTTCACGTGTGGCAAGTTCAAAGGGTTGCAGAACCTTGCACAACGTTGAAATCATTCTCCACTGCGCTTGACGTGAAAAATTATAAACACATACAGCTAGAGATATATATATCTGGCGCTGAAATACAATATATGGTGATAATTTACCAAATGGTAATCAATAAAAATCGTGACCTAATGGGCTGCTGAGCAAAACAGCTGGTTAGGCTGAACAACTAATTGAAGCACAAGAAAAGGGAAAAAATGCTCTGCGCACCAAAAATCACTTAGAATTAATTAATTGATTAATTAAGTGCAGTCTAGCAAGTAGAATGATTGACTCAATGATGCTTGACCTTTTTTAAATAAAAAATATTTTATCAAACAATAAATGACACAAAACAAAATATATAGAACAAACAATACATATATATATATGGCAATTTAAAAACCAGAGGTTTTCACCTCTTGTATATATAAACAGAAACACTGTATTAGGCTTTATAAACGTGCTGTTTAAACAGCATACAATGTATCTAAAATGCAGATCAGATATCTTAAGTAAAAGAAGCTCTCTACAGAGAACAACAATTGATTCTGACACTGGCGTCCCAGTGTGGAATCATATATAATGTCCACAGATGGCTCCACAATATGAAATTCTTAAAAGCAAAGCAAACGGTAATAATTACCCCCGTGCTGATACCTGAGATGTAATGCAGAGTCCTGTATGCATTTGCACGAGGAAGATGTAAAGATTTGTGATTGCTGCCACAATATTAATTAAAGGACAGACTTGCTGGAATACTAATTCTCCGTTGTGAAAAGCCGTCAGTTGACCATCAGATGATGAGATATAGGGCGTTTCCCAGCGAGGGACGTGATCCGTATAGCTAGCAGTAACAGCATGAAACGGCAGCTGATGGCTGGCGCCGCAATGGTCTCACAGCGGAGATCCGTCTGTGTCCAGCTGATCACTGCAGGACTCTGATGCAGGAACGCCGTTAGCAACTGAACTCCCTTTAACCTCACTGCGGAGGTAGGATCTTGTAGGTCACTTGGCTTAGATGTAAACAAAACCGGAGTATCGGAGCCGAGATAATAGGAGCCCGTCTGTGGAGTAACAGATATCCACTGCACTGAACTTGTAAAAAGGGGCGTCAACGCGTTTCGTCTCCTAGCAACGGTCAACTGACGGCTTTTCACAACGGAGAATTAGTATTCCAGCAAGTCTGTCCTTTAATTAATATTGTGGCAGCAATCACAAATCTTTACATCTTCCTCGTGCAAATGCATACAGGACTCTGCATTACATCTCAGGTATCAGCACGGGGGTAATTATTACCGTTTGCTTTGCTTTTAATAATTTCATATTGTGGAGCCATCTGTGGACATTATATATGATTCCACACTGGGACGCCAGTGTCAGAATCAATTGTTGTTCTCTGTAGAGAGCTTCTTTTACTTAAGATATCTGATCTGCATTTTAGATACATTGTATGCTGTTTAAACAGCACGTTTATAAAGCCTAATACAGTGTTTCTGTTTATATATACAAGAGGTGAAAACCTCTGGTTTTTAAATTGCCATATATATATGTATTGTTTGTTCTATATATTATGTTTTGTGTCATTTATTGTTTGATAAAATATTTTTTATTTAAAAAAGGTCAAGCATCATTGAGTCAATCATTCTACTTGCTAGACTGCACTTAATTAATCAATTAATTAATTCTAAGTGATTTTTGGTGCGCAGAGCATTTTTTCCCTTTTCTTGTGCTCCACTGTGCTTGAGTCAGGTGCATTCCCCCTCCTTTGCCTATATCGTGGGCAGATGTATAGGCTTGAATGGCCTTTTGCTGCTCCTCCATCCTCTGAAGCATAGAGGGTTGAATTCCACCTCGTTACCACCTCTTGCTTCAGATGATGGCAGGGCAGGTTCAGGACTGTTTGGTGGTGCTCCAGTCTTCAGCACGCGGGGGCTGAATGCCGAAAGTGGCCCGCAATTCTTCGGGCCACCGACAGCATCTCTTGCACGCCCCTGTCGTTTTTTAAATAATTCTGCACCACCAAATTCAATGTATGTGCAAAACATGGGACGTGCTGGAATTTGCCCAGATGTAATGCACGCACAATATTGCTGGCGTTGTCCGATGTCACAAATCCCCAGGAGAGTCCAATTGGGGTAAGCCATTCTGCGATGATCTTCCTCAGTTTCCGTAAGAGGTTGTCAGCTGTGTGCCTCTTCTGGAAAGCGGTGATCCAAAGCGTAGCCTGCCTAGGAACGAGTTGGCGTTTGCGAGATGCTGCTACTGGTGCCGTTGCTGCTGTTCTTGCTGTGGGAGGCAATACATCTACCCAGTGGGCTGTCACAGTCATATAGCCCTGAGTCTGCCCTGCTCCACTTGTCCACATGTCCGTGGTTAAGTGGACATTGGGTACAACTGCATTTTTTAGGACACTGGTGAGTCTTTTTTTCTGAGGTCTGTGTACATTTTCGGTATCGCCTGCCTAGAGAAGTGGAACCTAGATGGTATTTGGTACCGGGGACACAGTACCTCAATCAAGTCTCTAGTTGCCTCTGAATTAACGGTGGATACCGGAACCACGTTTCTCACCGCCCAGGCTGCCAAGGCCTGAGTTATCTGCTTTGCAGCAGGATGACTGCTGTGATATTTCATCTTCCTCGCAAAGGACTGTTGGACAGTCAATTGCTTACTGGAAGTAGTACAAGTGGTCTTCCGACTTCCCCTCTGGGATGACGATCGACTCCCAGCAGCTAAAACAGCAGCGCCAGCAGCAGTAGGCGCTACACTCAAGGATGCATTGGAGGAATCCCAGGCAGGAGAGGACTCGTCAGACTTGCCAGTGACATGGCCTGCAGGACTATTGGCTTTCCTGGTAAGGAGGAAATTGACACTGAGGGAGTTGGTGGTGTGGAGCTTGGTTACAAGAGGAAGGGATTTAGTGGTCAGTGGACTGCTTCCGCTGTCACCCAAAGTTTTTGAACTTATCACTGACTTATGATGAATGCGCTACAGGTGACGTATAAGGGAGGATGTTCCGAGGTGGTTAACGTCCTTACCCCTACTTATTACAGCTTGACAAAGGCAACACACGGCTTGACACCTGTTGTCCGCATTTGTGTTGAAATAATTCCACAACGAAGAGGTGATTTTTTTTGTATTTTGACCAGGCATGTCAATGGCCATATTCGTCCCACGGACAACAGGTGTCTCCCCGGGTGCCTGACTTAAACAAACCACCTCACCATCAGAATCCTCCTTATCAATTTCCTCCCCAGCGCCAGCAACACCCATATCCTCATCCTGGTGTACTTCAACAGTGACATCTTCAATTTGACTATCAGGAACTGGACTGCGGGTGCTCCTTCCAGCACTTGCAGGGGGCGTGCAAATGGTGTAAGGCGCCACCTCTTCCCGTCCAGTGTTGGGAAGGTCAGGCATCGCAACCGACACAATTGGACTCTCCTTGGGGATTTGTGATTTAGAAGAACGCACAGTTCTTTGCTGTGCTTTTGCCAGCTTGAGTCTTCATTTTTCTAGCTGGAGGATGAGTGCTTCCATCCTCATGTGAAGCTGAACCACTAGCCATGAACATAGGCCAGGGCCTCAGCCGTTCCTTGCCACTCCGTGTCGTAAATGGCATATTGGCAAGTTTACGCTTCTCATCAGACGCTTTCAATTTTGATGTTGGTCATTTTACTGAACTTTTGTTTTTTGGATTTTACATGCTCTCTACTATGACATTGGGCATCGGCCTTGGCAGACATCGTTGATGGCATTTCATCGTCTCGGCCATGACTAGTGGCAGCAGCTTCAGCACGAGGTGGAAGTGGATCTTGATCTTTCCCTATTTTAACCTCCACATTTTTGTTCTCCATTTTTTAATGTGTGGAATTATATGCCAGTATCAATAGCAATGGCCTACTACTATATATACTTCGCACAACTAAAATGCACCACAGGTATAGAATGTAGATGGATAGTATACTTAATGACGACACAGAGGTAGGTACAGCAGTGGCCTTCCGTACCGTACTGCTATATATAGTATACTGGTGGTCACTGTGTCCGCAAACTGCAAAACTAAAATGCACCACAGGTATAGAATGTAGATGGATAGTATACTTAATGACGACACAGAGGTAGGTACAGCAGTGACCTTCCGTACCGTACTGCTATATATAGTATACTGGTGGTCACTGTGTCAGCAAACTGCAAAACTAAAATGCACCACAGGTATAGAATGTAGATGGATAGTATACTTAATGACGACACAGAGGTAGGTACAGCAGTGGCCTTCCGTACCGTACTGCTATATATACTGGTGGTCACTGTGTCAGCAAACTGCAAAACTAAAATGCACCACAGGTATAGAATGTAGATGGATAGTATACTTAATGACGACACAGAGGTAGGTACAGCAGTGGCCTTCCGTACCGTACTGCTATATATAGTATACTGGTGGTCACTGTGTCAGCAAACTGCAAAACTAAAATGCACCACAGGTATAGAATGTAGATGGATAGTATACTTAATGACGACACAGAGGTAGGTACAGCAGTGGCCTTCCGTACCGTACTGCTATATATACTGGTGGTCACTGTATCAGCAAACTGCACAACTGAAATGCACCACAGGTATAGAATCTAGATGGATAGTATACTTAATGACGACACAGAGGTAGGTACAGCAGTGGCCTACTGTACCGTAATGCTATATATTATATACTGGTGGTCACTGGTCAGCAAAACTCTGCACTGTACTCCTCCTATATAATATTATACTGGTGGTCCCCAGTCCCCACAATAAAGCAGCACACTGAGCACAGATATGGAGTGTTTTTCAGGCAGACAACGTATACTGGTGGTCACTGTCCGCAAAACTCTGCACTGTACTCCTGCTATATAAGACCGCTGCTCCCCAGTCCCCACAATTAAGCAGTGTGAGCGCAGATATATGCAGCACACTGAGCACAGATATGGAGCGTTTTTTTCAGGCAGAGAACGGATAACTGGTGGTCACTGATCAGCAAAACTCTGCACTGTACTCCTCCTATATTATACAGCTGCTCCCCAGCCCTCCCCACAATTAAGCAATAGTGCACAATCAAGTTCAACAATAACTGAGAGGACGCCAGCCACGTCCTCTCCCTAACATTTTCAATGCACGAGTGAAAATGGCGGCGACGCGCGGCTGCTTATATAGAATCCGAATCTCGCGAGAATCCGACAGCGGGATGATGACAATCGGGCGCGCTTGGGTTACCCGAGCCATACGGGAGAATCCGAGTATGGCTCGGACCCGTGTAAAAAGGGTGAAGTTCGGGGGGGTTCGGTTTCCGAGAAACCGAACCCGCTCATCACTAATTAAAACCCAAGACTGCTTTCTTTTTTTCATATCCGGTAAATTAATGGGGCTAATTGAATTTCACCTATTAAGTGAGTTTTCTGGACAAATTCCACAAATTAATAAACAGAGAGCCAGTTAATCATTTACTAGAGCATATCAGTCTGCATGAACTTGTAGTCATACCTTAGGCTTTTCTGTTACAAAATGTTGCTAGGAAACCACACTAATGGATCATACAATTACAATACATACAGCGAAACAAACTTAATTAGATAAGTAACAAAAAGGGTCAAAGCCAATAACCATCATTACATACATATCTTAAAAAAAAAGAAAAAGCATTTGCCATGCAAGGTTTACATACAAAAAAATAAATATAAATTCAGTGTATTTTTTTACAAAAGTGTTTCTATAGCTGTACGGTAAAACATACAAATGTAAGTTAAAATACACAAAGAACCTTTAAATTACTTGTCATTGTATGCTAAACACTAATGAGATGTTCACCGGAGGGTCATTTCACATGAACAATTTTAATTACATTTTTATTTTAGCTTTCAGTTTCCCAATTTCTATTGCACTCTACACTAAGGGGGACATCAAATCTGGCTACAAAGCTTGAATCTTAGCTTTTTAAGGGGTTGAACCTTTCTGATTATAATCATTTCTGTAGTATAGTCTCTAGTAAATGAAAAGAATGTCTAATTGTTATGGGCTGGTGTGGACAAGTATGAAGCTACTATATTCTTTATTAAATCGCGGAGAAATGAATACACAATATAATACCCAAATATTTAAAACATTTTAAATAAAAATTCTCAACTTATAATATATGCTCCCTTACCACACTGGCATGGTCGGATCACATGTGGTCACACCGCCCCACTGTGTCCCCCAGTTTTTGACTAGGAGATTCATTCTGCAGATGTGCGTAATATATGTAATATTTAAAAAAAAACTTTTTAAACTATAGTAAATAAAAAAAATATGAACGGTTTGGAAGGGAAAAAAATCATCAGTTATTAAGTGGTTAACTGTTGCTGTCTCCAAGATATAAATCAGTTTGTGAGATAAAGTTCTGTAAAAAAAAAGATTAAGAAAATAACAAGTCCAGCTCTTGTTAATTCAATTTTATTATTTGACTGCAAAATAGAAAAAAATTAAGAAAGAAAGAAGATACAATTGAGATACCAACTTGAAATTTTGTATTGTCAATCTTAAGCTATCAAAGAATAAACACAACATTTTTGGAAACTTTAAATCCTGTATTGTTTTGGTGGGAAATATGCTTTTAAATGTTGACTTCATGTCATATCAAATGAAAGTCTGTTCTTTCCCGGACAAAAGGGTTTTGTTTTTGTTTTTTTAATTTTTTAGTCCTGGCCTGAAAAATTTTGATTTTTGTGTGCTCAATTTGTGGATTTCTTTTACATCTTTAAACCCTTAGAACTCAAGCCTAGAGATTTTTTTTAAATGGATGCCCATGGAAGTGTGCTGGGAGGTGTTTTGTTGTACAGTATGTTGTTTTTCACTGCGGGTAATGTTTCTTATGCTTGACTCATACAGTACAGAATGTATAGGTCTTTCAAAATTGTATATGGTGTTTTTGCTTCAATAAAAAAACTTAAATTTCTCTGACGTCCTAGTGGATGCTGGGGACTCCGTCAGGACCATGGGGAATAGCGGCTCCGCAGGAGACAGGGCACAAAATTTAAAAGTTTGACCACTAGGTGGTGTGTACTGGCTCCTCCCCCTATGACCCTCCTCCAAGCCTCAGTTAGGTTTTTGTGCCCGTCCGAGCAGGGTGCAATCTAGGTGGCTCTCATAAAGAGCTGCTTAGAGTAAAAGTTTTGAGGAACTAAGAGCAATCTACAATGCTCTAAGCCTGGAAAAACCTCTGCTTCAGGGTCAGCCGGTGTTGATCCAGTCGGACAACATCACGGCAGTCGCCCACGTAAACAGACAGGGCGGCACAAGAAGCAGGAGGGCAATGGCAGAAGCTGCAAGGATTCTTCGCTGGGCGGAAAATCATGTGATAGCACTGTCAGCAGTGTTCATCCCGGGAGTGGACAACTGGGAAGCAGACTTCCTCAGCAGACACGATCTTCACCCGGGAGAGTGGGGACTTCATCCAGAAGTCTTCCACATGATTGTAGTCCATTGGGAAAGACCAATGGTGGACATGATGGCGTCCCGCCTCAACAAAAAACTGGACAGGTATTGCGCCAGGTCAAGAGACCCTCAGGCAATAGCTGTGGACGCTCTGGTAACACCATGGGTGTACCAGTCAGTGTATGTGTTCCCTCCTCTGCCTCTCATACCCAAGGTACTGAGAATTATATGGCAAAGGGGAGTAAGAACGATACTAGTGGCTCCGGACTGGCCAAGAAGGACTTGGTACCCGGAACTTCAGGAGATGCTCACGGAAGATCCGTGGCCTCTACCTCTAAGAAGGGATCTGCTTCAGCAGAGACCGTGTCTATTCCAAGACTTACCGCGGCTGCGTTTGACGGCATGGCGGTTGAACGCCGGATCCTAAGGGAAAAAGGCATTCCGGAAGAGGTCATCCCTACCCTGGTAAAAGCCAGGAAGGAGGTGACTGCACAACATTATCACCGCATTTGGAGAAAATATGTTGCATGGTGTGAGGCCAGGAAGGCCCCGACAGAGGAATTTCAACTGGGTCGATTCCTACATTTCCTGCAAACAGGATTATCTATGGGCCTCAAATTAGGGTCCATTAAGGTTCAAATTTCGGCCCTGTCGATTTTCTTCCAGAAAGAATTGGCTTCAGTTCCTGAAGTCCAGACTTTTGTAAAAGGAGTACTACATATACAGCCCCCGGTTGTGCCCCCAGTGGCACCGTGGGATCTCAATGTAGTTTTGGATTTTCTCAAATCCCATTGGTTTGAGCCACTCAAATCGGTAGATTTGAAATATCTTACATGGAAAGTAACCATGCTACTGGCCCTGGCTTCAGCCAGGAGAGTGTCGGAATTGGCGGCTTTATCGTATAAAAGCCCATATCTGATTTTCCATTCGGACAGGGCAGAATTGAGGACGCGTCCTCATTTTCTGCCTAAGGTGGTATCAGCGTTTCACCTGAACCAGCCTATTGTGGTGCCTGCGGCTACTAGCGATTTGGAGGATTCCAAGTTGCTGGACGTTGTCAGAGCATTGAAAATATATATATTTCAAGGACGGCTGGAGTCAGAAAATCTGACTCGCTGTTTATACTGTATGCACCCAACAAGCTGGGTGCTCCTGCTTCTAAGCAGACGATTGCTCGTTGGATTTGTAGCACAATTCAACTGGCACATTCTGTGGCAGGCCTGCCACAGCCTAAATCTGTCAATACCCACTCCACAAGGAAGGTGGGCTCATCTTGGGCGGCTGCCCGAGGGGTCTCGGCATTGCAACTCTGCCGAGCAGCTACGTGGTCAGGGGAGAACACGTTTGTAAAATTCTACAAATTTGATACCCTGGCTAAGGAGGACCTGGAGTTCTCTCATTCGGTGCTGCAGAGTCATCCGCACTCTCCCGCCCGTTTGGGAGCTTTGGTATAATCCCCATGGTCCTGACGGAGTCCCCAGCATCCACTAGGACGTCAGAGAAAATAAGAATTTACTCACCGGTAATTCTATTTCTCGTAGTCCGTAGTGGATGCTGGGCGCCCATCCCAAGTGCGGATTGTCTGCAATACTTGTACATAGTTATTGTTACAAAAAAATCGGGTTGTTTATTGTTGTGAGCCATCTTTTCAGAGGCTCCTACGTTATCATACTGTTAACTGGGTTCAGATCACAAGTTGTACGGTGTGATTGGTGTGGCTGGTATGAGTCTTACCCGGGATTCAAAATCCTTCCTTATTGTGTACGCTCGTCCGGGCACAGTATCCTAACTGAGGCTTGGAGGAGGGTCATAGGGGAGGAGCCAGTACACACCACCTAGTGGTCAAACTTTTAAATTTTGTGCCCTGTCTCCTGCGGAGCCGCTATTCCCCATGGTCCTGACGGAGTCCCCAGCATCCACTACGGACTACGAGAAATAGAATTACCGGTGTGTAAATTCTTATTTTCTCATACGTCCTAGAGGATGCTGGGGACATCATCAAGACCATGGGGTATAGACGGGATCCGCAGGAGACATGGGCACTCTAAAGACTTTTCACTGGGTGTGAACTGGCTCCTCCCTCTATGCCCCACCTCCAGACCTCAGTTTTAGAAATGTGCCCAGGTCGACTGGATGCACTCTGAGGAGCTCTACTGAGTTTCTCTGAAAAGACTTAGGTTTATTATTTTCAGGGAGATCTGCTGGCATCAGACTCCCTGCTCCGTGGGACTGAGGGGGCAGAAGCAGAACCAATTTCCTCAGAGTTTCATGGCTCTGCTTCTGGCTGACAGGACACCATTAGCTCCTGAAGGGAACTGAACACTAGCTGTGTCTAGATGCTCACTCCCACAGCACGCCGTCACCCCCCTCACAGATCCAGAAGTCAGAAGACAGGTGAGTATGAGAAGAATGATCTTCAATCAAGTAAGTTACGGCTGAGGTGCGGCGCGGCTGGTGGGAGCGCAACGCGCCATTGCTGCCCACACACACAGGCACTGCAGGGCGCGGGGGAGGGGGCACCCTGGGCAGCAAGAAAATACCTCAAACTGGCTAAAAGGGGGCATAAGATGCCCAGGCACAGCCCTACCCCCGCCAGCATATAAATATTATGAAAAGTTTGAGGTAAACAGGGCGGAGCTTCTTCCTCAGGCAGCCAGCACACTACTCAGCGCCATTTTCTCTCCTCAGGCTGCAGAGAACACGCTGGTCCTTTCCTCCACTTCTGACAAGTACAGGGTACTATAAGGGGGGGGCACAAAGCGATTGTGGTGCATTTGTTTATATTACTATTTAAAAGCACTTTTGGGCTGTGGACATACTGTGTTCACAGGCAATACTGGCGCTGAGTTTGAGAACTGGCTGCTCCTATCCTGTGTCCCTCTGACAGATTTTATTGTGGGTGTGTCCCCAAAATAAGTCCCAGTGTGTCTGTGAGTGTGGTGTACATGTGTGAGGCATGTCTGAGGCAGGGAGTTCCTCCCCGGAGGAAGCCATTTTAGGGACACGTAGTTGTAATGTGGTGGCGCTACCGACACACCAAGAGCCTGCATGGTGAAAGCTACGTGACAGTATGCATCTGATTAACCATAGATTGGATAAGTCTGAATCTAAGGCTGCATGCTGGAGAAAATCTGTGGAAAATGTGATTTTTCAGGATGCTGTTATTCCTTATGCGGGCGGCCCCTTTGGGTCACATAAGAGACCATTTGCAAATGTTGTAAACACTGATACCGACACGGATTCTGATTCTTGTGTCGACAATAATGAATCCAGAGAGATAGATCATAAATTGGCAAAAAGTATACAATATATGATTGTGGCTATAAGGGACGTGTTGGAGGTTACAGAAAGCACTCCTGTACCTCAGGAGAAAGCTTATTTATGTAAGGAAAAGAAATCCAAAGTCACGTTCCCTCCTTCACATGAACTATATGCTCTGTTTGAAGGGATGTGGGTGAATCCTGATAAAAAATTTTGTATTCCCAAAAGGATTCACATAGCTTATCCTTTCCCAGTTGAAGACAGGAAAAAATGGGAGTCACCCCCTGTTCTAGACAGTGCACTTTCCAGGTTGACAAAGAAGGTAATTCTCCCTGCTCCTGGCACGGCTTCTCTTAAAGAGCCGGCTAAGAATGCCAAATTGATTTCTCACAAATATTTATAATGCCCGCTCTAATATATATTGTAAATGCCTGCACCTCTTATTACCATATACGATAAAAGTGCGCTGTACATCGCAAAACACTGTATCCCATAAGAGAAAACAATACACCCACACATTATCTGAGTTCGTAGCTCATCGAATTATATATTTGCTATTAAAAGGATATGAATTCAATATATATTACAAAGTACAGTATACCTATAGTTACATGAATACAACTCACAGTAAGCAGTTAAAACATAGTTACATACAATTACATACAGTTACATGCCGGCAATACAATACCATTATCCTTAAGTTATATAAATTCGTCTTTCCATATCACTCTCTCTCTCTCTCTCTCTCTGTAATGTAATGCTGGGACTCCATCTTCCTCTGAGACCTTACAGCAACTCTGAGACCAAAACAGGACCTACCTTCCTGTGTGATCAGCAAAATGTGTTAACTAGTTTCTGGGGGAGGGGTTCATGATGAGTCATTATTCTCTTTTTATATGCTGATCAGGTTCAGCCTTGAAGACGTCCAAAGGGGCTGGCATGAGTTTCCTGTTCATTACCTGTTTTGGAATATCTATTGTTCTAATAAAAGTGATTATAGCTTTTATACATTTAATCATAATTCCGTGTTGCAATGTACTACAACTTAATAACAAGTATCAAATTAATCTACACATTAAGCTGGTTGTTATAATAGTAAATATGACAGGTCTATTTGGTTTTCGTTCAAATAATACACATTCATGACATTAATTCATTAGATAATTTTAAATCATCATGATGTCTGGCGCTTGATATTATTATAATTATGTAGTGTATGAAATAAGTGTCGAATCCATCTCTGTGGCATGTCCGTGTAAATGCGTGTGTTACCATATATTGCTGCTGTGCTCGCTGCGCGTGTTTGCAAGTATAGCAACTTAAATGTGTGTAGTTTGTATGTTCTCTTTATGTAATATTTTTACTTCGACAGTCCACCCTTTGGCAGTAAACAATAACTGCCATCAATTATTAACATAAGAATAAAATATTTCATACCATAATTGGTGACCTAGACACACAAGTATGTATGCATTTCGCAAATCAGACACTTGACTATATTTGGGGAAGACAGGGAAGAGGACGAGACATCCTCTATATGCACTCGGCGGTCACAGGACCACTGGTTGGGTGTGGGACAACATTCAACCTATAGAGTATACTGGGACAGTGCATTGGCCTATAATGTCTGATTTGCGACGAACATTTCACACATACATGTACCTACGCCTTTGTACACTGATGTTGGGATTCGATTGAGGTTCTGCTGGGTAGGTGAAGAAGACAAAAACAAATCGTGACCGTGACATATACAGTTTTCATGATCTACATATTCCTATCATTTTCTGTGTTTCCATTTCTGGAACATATGCTAGGTCTGTTTAATCATTGAACAAGGGTTATAAGTAGTGTCCTTCCTAAATAACGTAAACCTTCGGAGTTCGGGGAGAGCCACTCATAAACCTTTCTTCCACATATATTAATGAGCTCTTTATCTGCAATGTGTGAATAGCCATTGTCTGACTGTTCCTGATTACCTCTGAACTCCATAACTACTAGACCTTTGATTTTTCTCTGATTTTAACAAACTGATCGGCTAATCCTGGGATCCTATAAGGAAATCACTCCTTCCTACAGAACCAGTCCCAGTCCCACACTCGACTCCTCATAAAAAAAAACCTCGCAAAAATAGAATATCCTGAAAGAAAATGTTTGTCAGCGGGAAAGAGAGAAAAGAGAAATAGAACAAAACAACTCTTGTTCATAACAAATCAATTACAATGACTGGTCTTTCTGCAGTCCTTTAGTACGCTCAGGTAGTGTTCAACAGTGCCGCCTCTCAGTCTTCATGGAACAGAGTCTCTGGTGATACTTTTGCGATCTCTTTGCCTTGCTCTTTGAATACACAGTTCACTTGGCTCTCTGCCTTGCTCTTTGAACACACAGTTCACTTGGAACACACAGTTCACTACCTCGATGAATGTGAGCAATAAACTACATTGTCACGAGTTCTCTCCGGGTCAGCGACCTTCTTGCAGTGGGACGAGTGGACCCCAGTCTCTCTTTCGGCGATCTTTAGTGCTGTCAACAAATCTTGGTATGGTCCTTCCCACCTGTCTATTAGGCAACCTGAGCGTAAGAACAATCACACAGTCTCTTGGTTCACAATCAAGACAGTTAGTATTTGGCATACCAGCAATCAACAGTTTCAAGTTCTTTTGTCAAGTTCTCAAATGCTGGCTCATCACAATAAAGTACTGTACTGTCACCTCATTGGTGTATTTCTGATCATTGTGCGGATCAATCATGACATGAGGTTGTATTCCAAAAACAACCCAAAAAGACACAAATACCAAAACAAAAACAAATTTCGAAGAGGGTGATTCGTCGAGTGAAGATCTGGGAGTGGTTCCGAAGCTACATAATACTAGTGGCAGTATCTATGATCACAATAGTACAATTTCAAGCTTTGCTCCTACTTCTAGGGGTACCATTATCTACACACAAATTTCTGCGCAATTTTTCTTTGCGGTAAACACAGCAGCATCCGTGGCGGCAGGACATGCCTCTACCCAGTTTGAGAAAACATCAGTGCACACTAATACATAACTAATTCCTAAAGGGTGTTAACTGTACGAAGTCGATTTGTATTTCCTGAAAAGATCCGTCTGCAGGAGGGATATGGGATGGCTCTGTTGGTATTGCTTTACCAATATTCTTCCTCAAGCAAGTAAGACAGGTCATTGCTCTCTTACCTGCATGAGAATAGAATCCTGGCGCACACCAGTAGGCTCTCATCAGCCTGCACCTACCCTCTTTGCCTAGATGAGTCAGACCGTGTGCCACCTCAGCTAGACTTGGAAGGTATGCTCTGGGGGCTACTGGCATACCGTGTCCACCTGCCCACAGTCCTGAGGACTCCTGGCCATACCCCTTTGTCCTCTAGACTGCCTCTACCTGCAGGGAACACAAATTTTTTTGTATCTTAATTTAACTATCGTGTGTTTGCAATGTAGAGTACCATGAGCATAACTAAAAAAACAAACAAAAAAAAAAAACAAAGAAACATCTCTAGAGGAGAGAAAGAAGAAAATATAAAAGAAAATGTCAGGTTTGCCATTCACCAACAGACATATCAGTGTCTATACAAAATGTCCCTTCACCAGTATTCCCATTCTCCACCCTTTGTGCATGACAAGGCACACTGCAGTAATACTGGTGTCATCGTGCTGTTGAGATATACTGGGTTTGGGCAGAACTCTGAAGGACCTAGGCATGTGGAGTTTGAACTGTACTTGGGTCCATGTATTGTACCACCCTGTGTGAACACAAAAGATGAAGAGGAAACTGTAGAGAAACAGAATAGAGGTTGGTGACAGATGAATTTGTAGAGGTGAAGAAGATTTTATAAAAATTTTGACAACTGGATTGGGCACTACGGGGAAATGATTCTCTACTTGGTCTACTCCCCTTAAAAAAACAAAAACAATTCTGTGCGTCTCATCTCTACTGGGACTATCCCAGCCATCAATCCAGTGTCCTGTCCATCCTAAGTTCATAGGGAACCCGTTATCTGTGAGTTAATTTTCCTCTACCTATGATGGACATGCATCTAGAACAGTGAAATGTAACATTAGTCTTCAAGTTTTGTCAAAGGGTAATGTTGCATTTATTTTGTTCTTCCCATTAGCTGAATCTGTGTTTTCTATATGGCTTATGATTCCTTACTATATGTCCCTTGGTCCCGTCTATGTGTTTAATAATGTGGCTTGTGTTTTCTGTCTAGGGGATCTATATTGACTATGTGTCCTACTACTCCTACAATCTCTGGCAAAATGCCCTTCCTTCCTACAAGTGTAACATATTATTGACCATTAGGGATCTGGGGTTTGGACTGATGGGTGTTTCCTGTATGTGCCAGTATACTTACCATCCTCGGCTTCTCCACCTGTTGTTCTCTGCGCCTAGCACTATTCTTGTGATGTTCAATAGCACACTATCTAAAATTAGCTACTGTGACCTTTCCAATTTTGCAAAGAAGTCTGCACCCTGACACTCAATGCCTTATTGAGCCCATCCATTTGCACAGAGACAGCCATCTCCCATTTGCCGAATTAGTGTTTACCTGTGGTCTTATCCAGATGGAGAGTTTTCTATTTCTGCAAAAGACAAAAACAAAAAAAAGTTTAACAAGCTTCTAGGTCATGCGAAGTATTTCATTCAATCCTTCTCATCCCGTATTAAGGGTCTGTACATGGTCCAACAAACATTTCCAAGCTCATCTTTACTAGGGGCATTACTAGGAATGAATACTTCTTATATGGTAACTGTTGAATTCTCCTATGTGAGGTTAACTAAATTAACCACCTTGTTGCTGTTTGGGTTGTTAGGCAAAATTAATGAATTGAAAAGGATGTATAAAAATCAATTATTATTTATTCAAAGGGCCACGCCCGTATACAGGGGAGAGGTAGCATTCTCTCGTCCTGTGTCAAATCATTTAACAACAACATACACGTATCAACAATGAGTTTTATATAATACAAAGTAACGCCCCTTTTGTATATCCCTCCCATATGATTTCATTCTTCTGGAATACAATGTTAGGCAATATTGGGACAATTGTCAAGAATACTAACAAGATACTCGTGATATATTGAACTGTGTCCATATTAGGAATTACATCTGGTCTCTATGAGCTTTTAGAAAGTGCGTAGTTGGAAACAATACTCAGCCAACAAAGTTGTTTTTCTCTCAGGGTGTGTATAAAGTTCAAGATGAATTTGCTATATCATCTAGCTAGAAACAAGATGGATTCGGTTATGCTTTCATATTATACTAGTGAATATGAGAACCCTTTGCTTATTGGATGTATACATAATATACGTACTATCCCGTAGTGCACACACATAACTGTTAGGCCTTCAGCAGGTTGCCTCAGTCACAGTATTCGACAGCTCCACCCTTTGATCAGGGACATTATCCATGTGCCCTGTCATCTAAGGAGAATTTCTGGGAACGTATAGTTCGCTAATAATCATTTCATGTAGTATTGCTATTCGGCGTTTGACAGTAGCCTTCTAAATACAACATAGGCCGCACCTGTATGCGGTGAACATCAAATGAATGTCTATAATCACATCGGGGTCGCCAAAGAATAAACCTCATCACAGAATACATCATCACATACAATCACATACAATATACTTAAAAAACATTTTCCTAATCCTGAAAATTGAATACTAGGATTTAAACATTTATCTTTTCCAGTCCATATCATAATGCCTTGGTTAAAGTTCTTTTATATCATGGACCTCCTTTATATACTTGGCATTACACGTATCAGGATCCGTAATGTCTTTGGTCAAATAAGCACAGCATTGAGCTTAAAGTGCTGTTTCCGGACATCAACAATATCCTCCAATTTGTGGTATTAAAAAAAACTGTAGAACAATATGGTATCGTAATAGTTCATGTCCAATGTCCTGGAATCATCACAAATGTCCACAGTTCTGGAATATCCTATCATAAAGATCAATCATGTTATCAATAATTTAATTGGAATAAAACGTCAACTTCCAGTTGATTAATCACACGACTTCATTAGCCATAGGAGAACTTATTAGCCACCTTTACCACTTCGAGGTTTTATTGATGCTCTGGTGGCAGGAACATGTTTCCTGATTACTGAGTCAATTACTCTTTTTAGGAATAGTTCATCCTGCAAGAAAACTTTTCTCAAGTTAATATATGTTTTTGTATAAAACTGCTAAATCAATCTTCTTAAATAACAAACATTTTTAGAATTAATAGGTAACCAATTATATATCATATCCTAAGGACATGGTGACAACTACCATTCCCCGTTATGTATGATATCTTCTTTTAACCTTTGAATCTACTCCTAGTAAAATACATATTACATCATAAACTTTAATGAACATCATATGTAACCATTACTATTTATATACCTAACTCATTATATCTAGCACATCTAGAAACCTTAGGTTAGTATATTGTAACAATCCTTTCACATTCCCTTAAATCAACCTTTTCTATCTACATAAGATCATTTTTTTTTTTTTATTATTGACCTATTTTATTTCCACTAACTGAAATACACCCGATATGTGTAGCTAATATTATCACCAGTGGTTCTTTCTTGAGATACTGTTGTATCTATACACATGTACCGTGTTTCACTATTATCACGAGTCACGACTCTATAAAGTTTTGGTAATCACATCAAATGTAAATTGCATAGAGAACTTTGGCCTGCTATTATAGTCTTAAATAATGATTAGCAATACAATTTATATAGCTGCAGTACTTAAAATCTTTCCAACAATTAATGGTATTGCTGGACTGGATACTCCTCAGAATAATATCCTAAATTATTTAAATTACCCATGCATTAATCTATACATCTGTCTTCAAGTGGAGTATAATACTCACAACCACGTTTTTCAAAGTGTGTGTTCGTTACACCAGTCATAAATCCCTCTGGATTTCCTGCTTAGAAAAGAAAAGAGGAAGGAAGGGTCTTATTGAAATAATTCCCATCCACAATAATGGATGAGTACTCATACCTACACCACACGTTTGCTCGCTCTCTCTTCAAAGAAAAATAAATAAATTAAGTCCTAATGCTGTTATAAATAACGTCGCTCCCGTATACTTTCAGAAAAGTTAAAAGTTCTGTAGGATATTAGCTTATAAGCACATAGTCTATTATCAATGATCATAATCATCTCTATCTTGATTGAAGGGTTCATTCAAATACAACTCTGTGGTAGTAACAGTCTCTGTATTGTATCTCCATACAATTGTTTTTAGTGTTAGGTTCCTTTAAGCTCTGGTCTCTGACCTTTTCATTTCATTGCAAGCTCATAGATCTCGATCTCTTCATCAAATTCTCAAAGGGGTGTGCCAGCCAGCCAGCAGCTGATGATGGAAGGGACATCCCAAGTCATTACAGCACTGGTAAGTATAGAATACCATGGTATGTGCTGTATTCCAGTACATGCTGTTTCTATACCTGCCAGCTGTCTGTGTGATTGTATTTTTTATAATATGAGAATTATAAGTGGAGAGATTGACAAACTAGTAAAATAACTCAGGGACCTGTTTGTTGTTGCTTGTTTGTAAAATTAATACCAAAATTATATCCCGGACGAGCCCCCATCTGTTGAATTCTCCTATGTGAGGTTAACTAAATTAACCACCTTGTTGCTGTTTGGGTTGTTAGGCAAAATTAATGAATTGAAAAGGATGTATAAAAATCAATTATTATTTATTCAAAGGGCCACGCCCGTATACAGGGGAGAGGTAGCATTCTCTCGTCCTGTGTCAAATCATTTAACAACAACATACACGTATCAACAATGAGTTTTATATAATACAAAGTAACGCCCCTTTTGTATATCCCTCCCATATGATTTCATTCTTCTGGAATACAATGTTAGGCAATATTGGGACAATTGTCAAGAATACTAACAAGATACTCGTGATATATTGAACCGTGTCCATATTAGGAATTACATCTGGTCTCTATGAGCTTTTAGAAAGTGCGTAGTTGGAAACAATACTCAGCCAACAAAGTTGTTTTTCTCTCAGGGTGTGTATAAAGTTCAAGATGAATTTGCTATATCATCTAGCTCAGGCCTGGCCAACCTGTGGCTCTCCAGCTGTTGTAAAACTACAAGTCCCATCATGCTTTGCCACAGTTTTGCTATTATGGAAAGCTAAAATTGTGGCAATGCATGCTGTGATGTGTAGTTTCACAACATCTGGAGAGCCACAGGTTGGCCAGGCCTGATCTAGCTAGAAACAAGATGGATTCTGTTATGCTTTCATATTATACTAGTGAATATGAGAACCCTTTGCTTATTGGATGTATACATAATATACGTACTATCCCGTAGTGCACACACATAACTGTTAGGCCTTCAGCAGGTTGCCTCAGTCACAGTATTCGACAGTAACTGAAAGAAATACCCTGGTGTTACCTTGTCTCCGCTTTCCTACTGGCAAATACTAATGTACGGACAGATTTTTCTCCATTTCTGATGTTACTTTCTTGATTTTTTGTTTTGTTTTATTCTTGGGTTTTACTATATATGTACACGAATAATACCATACTTACCTGTTCCACAGGTCTCAGCCACTTCTCCCACAGGCTACTGCTCTTCTTTTACCGGTTGGATACTCCTCTGGGTGCATGAGAAATGGCTGAAAACAATCAGGTCACCTTCTCCTCCTAAATAAAACTTCAACATTCATTAGTACATATATAGGTTACAGTCATATTTTTCATATTTTTATTATTTTCTATAGTTTGTATGCTGGCCGTAACTGCTTCCACATCTACATAAGGCGGTGTACTTGCATTCTCTTTTTTTTTTTTTTACTTATTGTTGCTACAAGTTCAAACAGTTCTTATATTTCCATTCTTGTCTTATATGACTTTGGTTAAACATACCACCTGCAATACCTTAGGATCAAACTCACCAACAACTCTTGCTGCCACAGGTTTAAACAATTTGTATGTCTGACCCTTTGTTTTCGGTATTTTATCAGACATATTCTTATCCTTAAGTTCTGCAATACCTCTGGTTCAAAGCTGCCCACTTTAGGGAATAGTACCCTATCTTTGTCAGTCATACATACCCATTCATTGCAAAAAGCCTCCGTGTGTGACCCATATTTTTCACACATAATAAACCTCGCTGACCCCCTGGGCCGCGGCACCTCAACCTGAACCCTAGTTTCTAAATGCCCACTGCTTGTGTAATTGGATCCCATTGCGGACTTTTTGCCAATAAACGCAATCCCCAATGCACACCGCAGATAGACATGAAAGACACCTAGCGCTTTCACTCGCTCACGCCCACGTTGGCCAGTACTACCATACACTGTCGATAGCGAAGGCAATGTACCCAACCTAGGGCCCTATCTGACCTATATTTACTGGAAGTTTTTAGGAATAACTTACCCTTTCCAGTAAAGTATCGGTCGTTGGAGATTTTCCTGAGAGAGACCAGCGAAAACTCCCTATGCACTTTATTATACACAAATCACACTTGCGTATGCTCTATACAGCGCTAATGATACCGCGATTTTACGCAAAAGCTCGTAAAGGGGTATCCAGTTGCGCAATAGATATCGCACCCACAAATGCGCGGTCCAATCGCACAGCATATAGGTACTTGTTACTTATCTGCCGTACGACCATGGGTCGTTGTACAAACTGAGACCCTCAGTCCGGAGCGTAATACCAAAAAAACCTTTTTACTTCAATACTTCGCAATACAATGCACTATCAAGCTCCTCTACAAATCACCTCACGATTTGCGTATTTCAATCTATATTAACGTGAGTCAGCCACTTCACGCCACCAAGCCTCCTCTTACTTGATGTACCACGGGACCCGACTTCCGGGGTTCAGTTCCACTCACTCCTACGTTCGCTCGCTCAAGTACACTTTGTCTTTTCTGTACAGAAAATTTGGATTCATTCAGGTTGGCAGCTTTACCCCAGAGGCAATACAGTTTTTAAACTAAATTTAGAGTAACCTGCTTTTGAAATCTGATAGTTATGTGCTATTGTATTAAATGTCTACTATCCCACCTTTGAACTAAACGACACTATTGTATAATTTGTACTTAGTGCCCGCATTCTTACGCACTTTGCGCAAACACGCGGCCGTGCGTGTCCCTTACGCTGCGTGCGCAGTCCTTTACTTTGTCCGAGACACGTGTACAAAACCCTGCGTCCGCAATAAAACAAATCACACAGCTCTAAGTATAAATGTGAACAATACTAATTACTATTGCCCACTAGACACAACTTGTTCTGTATAAACTTTTATGCAGACCTGCGTTTGTGTCTTTACGCTTACTTCCTTAAAATACTGTTATTTCAGTTTTAACTATATAGCAACAAATGTATCCTATTTCACACAGATCTATAATGACTCTAGCAATAATCAATAATTTAAATGATATGATTCAGATTGGGTAACTATCCTGCAGAACATACACTCATATAAATATACACATAATTATAATAATATTATATATATGTACGATTCACTGGTCTCCTATGAGACTCATTTACCCATTCAGTGCTTCTAATTTGCATATCAACAGAGGTTCATATGCCTGTTCAAGAGGGTAGTGGGCCAGGTTAATTAACATTTCAATGGCTATCCTAAACTAGCAAGCAGAGTTACCTGAATCCTAGAGGTAAAAGAAAAAACTACAACTTTTTTTTATTTTTTTTTATCTGTGTGTAATTCTTACATCAAGTATTCATCTCTTAACTCTCACTAGGCCCAGCTGAAACTGTTTGTAATTGACTATGGCATGGGTTAAATAAATGCATTGGTAACTCATAAATGGTGTTTGATGTGACCAAGGAAAGCTGATTATTCTGATCAGTGAAAATCAGCCATTTAGAAAAATGACCTTCCCAAAATGGCCGCTGCTCCTCCCCCTTCCACATCCATGAGGGTTACACAAAATGGTGGACAGACCATGTGGTTAGTCCAAAATGGAGGACACACGATGCGGCTTCCTTTGTCACAAAGAAATCACACATCATACAAGCACCAGAAGTTATTTTAGGCCTGAGTTAAAAATAAAAACTATATCAAGGCAATGCAGCAACTTTTAAAAATACTTTTAAACCTACTTAACAGATAAGTAATCCAATCTGAATCAAACACAATATGACTTATTTGAACCTTGTTTTGCAACAATAAAAATACGTTTTAGCATCTTAAATATTATGAGAAACGCATTGTCCCTTGAATTTCATATCAGCGTCTTACTAATAACACAACAATACACACGGATATGATTTTCTCAGCTTTTATGATGCGTCCATCACAAGCTGATCGACCACAGCGTCGCGTTTATAATGTACAGTGCATCATTAAGAATGTGATATCGCGGACCAGCCCCCATCTAAGAATGCCAAATTGATTTCTCACAAATATTTAAAATGCCCGCTCTAATATATATTGTAAACGCCTGCACCTCTTATTACCATATACGATAAAAGCTGTACATTGCAAAACACTGTATCCCATAAGAGAAAACAATACACCCACACATTATCGGAGTTCCAAAGCTCATTGAATTATATATTTGCTATTAAAAGGATATGGATTCAATATATATTACAAAGTACAGTATACCTATAGTTACATGAATACAACTCACACAGTAAGCAGTTAAAACATAGTTACATACAATTACATACAGTTACATGCCAGCGATACAATACCATTATCCTTAAGTTATATAAATTCGTCTTTCCATATCACTCTCTCTCTCTCTGTAATGTAATGCCGGGACTCCATCTTCCTCTGAGACCAAAACAGGAACTACCTTCCTGTGTGATCAGCAAAATGTGTTAACTAGTTTCTGGGGGAGGGTTTCATGATGAGTCACTATTCTCTTTGTATATGCTGATCAGGTTCAGCCTTGAAGACGTCCAAAGGGGCTGGCCTGAGTTTTCTGTTCATTACCTGTTTTGGAATATCTATTGTTCTAATAAAAGTGATTTTAGCTTTTATACATTTAATTATAATTCCGTGTTGCAATGTACTACAACTTAATAACAAGTATCAAATTAATCTACACATTAAGCTGGTTGTTTTAATAGTAAATATGACAGGTCTATTTGGTTTCGTTCAAATAATACACATTCATGACATTAATTCATTAGATAATTTAAAATCATCATGATGTCTGGCGCTTGATATTATTATAATTAAGTACTGTATGAAATAAGTGATCTATCTCTGTGGCATGTCCGTGTAAATGTATGTGTTACCATATATTGCTGTGTTCGCTGCGCGTGTTTGCAAGTATAGCGACTTAAATGTGTGTAGTTTGTATGTTCACTTTATGTAATATTTTTGACTTCGACACGGCAGACCGCAAAATGGAAACGACATTGAAATCCATTTATGTTACCAATGGTAGACTGCTCAGGCCCACTATTGCCTGCGCATGGGGGAGTCGCGCTATTGAAAAATGGTCAGTAAGCGTGTCATCAGAAATTGACACGATTGATAAAGATGAGATACTCCTTAAGTTAGGGAATATCAAGGATGCTGCCGCCTACATGCTGGAAGCAATGAAGGATATTGGACTCTTGCGTTCACAAGCCGCTACCATGGCAGTATCGGCTAGGCAGGCGTTATGGATTCGCCAGTGGAACGCGGATGCTGATTCCAAAAGAAACATGGAGGCTCTCCCATATAAAGGTGAGGTCTTATTTGGCGATGGCCTGGATGCGTTAGTCTCGGCGGCTACCGCAGGTAAGTCAACAATTTTGCCCCCTGCGCCTGCACCGGCAAAAAAGACCTATCACCCGCAAATGCAGTCCTTTCGGCCCAATAAATACAAAAAGACGAGAGGTTCCCCCTTCTTTGCAGGAAGGGGAAAGAAGCCCACACCGGCTCCAGGTTCCCAAGAGCAAAAGTCTACCCCTAATTCTGCCAAATCCCCAGCTTGACGCTGGAACTCCCTTGCGGGAGGCCGCTCGGGTGGGGGCACGTCTCAAACTCTTCAGCCAGGATTGGATTCTGTCTGGCCTGGACCCCTGGGTGTTGCAAATAGTATCCCAGGGATACAAACTAGAGTTTCAAGACGTTCCCCCATGCCGATTTTTCAAATCGACCTTGCCAGCTTCTCCGCCAGAGAGAGAAGCAGTAACAGCGGCAATCCAAAAATTATGTCAAGACCAGGTCATAGTCCTGGTACCGTTGTCACAACAAGGACGGGGTTTTTATTCAAGCCTTTTTGTTGTTCCGAAGCCGGACTGCTCAGTCAGACCGATCCTAAATCTAAAAAATCTGAATTTCTACCTGAAAAGGTTCAAGTTCAAGATGGAATCACTTCGGGCGGTGACTGCCAGTCTGGAGGAGGGGGACTACTTGGTGTCGGTGGACATAAAGGATGCTTACCTGCATGGTCCCATTTATCCTCCTCACCAGGCTTATCTGAGATTCGCGATTCAGGATTGCCATTAACCAATTCCAGACGTTAACTTTCGGTCTCTCCACGGCACCGAGGGTATTCACCAAGGTGATGGCGGAGATGATGGTCCTCCTTCGTCAGAAAGGAGTCAATATAATCCCCTATCTAGACGACCTCCTGATAAAGGCGAGATCCAGGGAGCAGTTATTACAAAACATATCCCTCTCCCTGTCAATACTCCAACAACACGGGTGGATCATAAATTACCCAAAGTCACAGTTGGAACCGAGGACAAGGTTGTCTTTCCTCGGGATGATTCTGGACACAGAAGTTCAGATAGTATTTTTTCCGCTGGAAAAGGCACTGGAACTCAAGAAAATGGTAAAACAGATATTGAAACCATCAAGTGTGTCGATCCATCAGTGCATTCGGTTGTTGGGGAAGATGGTGGCGGCCTACAAGGCCATACAGTTTGGCAGGTTCCATGCCAGAGTATTCCAGTGGGACCTGTTGGACAAGTGGTCGGGGTCACACCTACACATGCACAGAAAGATAATCCTGTCGTCAAAAACCAGGATTTCGCTCCTGTGGTGGTTGCACAGCTCTCACCTGCTAGAGGGACGCAGGTTCGGCATTCGGGACTGGGTCCTAGTAACCACGGATGCAAGTCTCCGAGGCTGGGGAGCAGTCTCTCAGGGAGAAAACTTCCAGGAACGTTGGTCAGATCAGGAAGCCTGCCTTCACATAAACGTGCTGGAGGTAAGAGCCATTTACAACAGCCTTCAACAAGCGGTACATCTTCTTCAAGACCGTCCCGTGCAGATCCAGGCGGACAGTGTAACAGCAGTCGCATACATAAACAGGCAGGGCGGAACGAAAAGCAGAGCGGCAATGGCAGAGGCGACAAAAATCCTCCACTGGGCAGAAAAACATCTACAAGCTCTGTCGGCAATATTCATTCCGGGAGTAGACAACTGGGAAGCAGACTTCCTCAGCAGACACGATCTCCATCCAGGAGAGTGGGGCCTCCACCAAGGCCGCAGAGGTGACAAGTCTTTGGGGAGTTCCTCAAATAGACATGATGGCGTCTCGTCTCAACAAGAAGCTTCAGAGATACTGTTCCAGGTCGAGAGACCCTCAAGCTGTAGCAGTGGATGCACTGGTGACCCAGTGGGTGTTTCCGTCAGTGTATGTTTTCCCTCCACTTCCGCTGATCCCAAAAGTACTAAGGATCATAAGAAAGACAAGGGTTCGAGCAATCTTCATTGCCCCAGATTGGCCAAGAAGGGCTTGGTACCCAGATCTTCAGCAGTTACTCATAGGAGATCCTCGGCCTCTTCCTCCTCGGGAGGACCTGCTGCAGCAGGGGCCGTGTGTGTACCAAGACTTACCGCGGCTACGTTTGACGGCATGGCTGTTGAGCGCCGTATCCTAGCCAGGAAGGGTATTCCTAAGGAGGTCATCCCCACCCTTATTCAGGCTAGAAAGGGAGTAACGTCAAAACATTACCACCGTATTTGGAGAAAATATGTGTCTTGGTGTGAATTCAAGAAAGCTCCTACGGAAGAGTTTCACTTAGGACGTTTTCTCCATTTTTTGCAGGATGGTGTGGAGACGGGCCTACGATTGGGATCAATCAAGGTCCAAATCTCGGCCTTGTCAGTGTTATTCCAAAAACAATTGGCCTCTCTTCCAGAGGTTCAGACCTTCGTGAAAGTGGTTCTGCACATCCAGCCTCCATTTGTGCCTCCAGTGGCACCATGGGACCTTAACGTGGTATTGCAGTTCCTTCAAGCGGATTGGTTTGAGCCTCTACAAAAGATAGAGTTGAAGTTTCTCACTTGGAAAGTGGTGACGCTTTTGGCATTGGCATCCGCAAGGTGGGTGTCTGAATTGGGGGCCTTGTCTCACAAGAGCCCTTACCTGATTTTCCATGAAGATAGGGCAGAGTTGCGGACTCGCCAACATTTTCTTCCAAAGGTGGTTTCTGCTTTTCACATAAACCAACCTATTGTGGTGCCAGTAGTTACTGACACATTCACTGATTCAAAGTCTCTAGATGTGGTTAGAGCTTTGAAAATCTATATTGCTAGAACAGCTCGTATACGGAAAACAGAGGCTCTGTTTGTCCTGTATGATCACAACAAGATTGGCTGTCCTGCTTCCAAGCAGAGTATTGCACGTTGGATTAGAAATATGATTCAGCAAGCTCATACTATGGCTGGATTGCCGTTACCGACGTCGGTAAAGGCCCACTCCACTAGGAAGGTGGGCTCATCCTGGGCGGCTGCCCGGGGGGGGGGGGGGGGGGTCTCGGCATTACAACTTTGCCGAGCAGCTACTTGGTCAGGGTCAAACACATTTGCTAAGTTCTACAAGTTTGACACCTAGGCCGATGAGGACCTAAAGTTTGGTCAATCGGTGCTGCAGGGTCATCCGCACTCTCCCGCCCGTACTGGAGCTTTGGTATAGACCCCATGGTCTTGATGTCGTCCCCAGCATCCTCTAGGACGTATGAGAAAATAGGATTTTGATAACCTACCGGTAAATCCTTTTCTCCTAGTCCGTAGAGGATGCTGGGCGCCTGTCCCAGTGCGTACTTTACCTGCAGTTTAGTCATTAGAGTTACACAAGCTGTGTTATCTTGGTTTCAGCATGTTGCTGCAATTAGTTCATGCCTGTTGGCGTGTTATGTTGAATGCGCCTGTTGGCGTGTTATGTTGAATGCCATGTGTGCGGCATGGTTGAGGGTGTGATTTGGTAGATATCTCACCACTAGTTAAGTAATTCCTTTCCTCGAAAATGTCAGTCTCCCTGGGCACAGTTCCTACAACTGAGGTCTGGAGGAGGGGCATAGAGGGAGGAGCCAGTTCACACCCAATCAAAAGTCTTTTTAGAGTGCCCATGTCTCCTGTGGATCCCGTCTATACCCCATGGTCTTGAGGTCGTCCCCAGCATCCTCTACGGACTAGGAGAAAAGAATTTACCGGTAGGTTATCAAAATCCTATTATTAATAGTTTTGAGACACTCTTGTGGGCATACATACTAAAGGTCGCTTTGCGTCGATTTTAAGTCTAAATCGATGATGTATTTCCAGATCTAAAACACACATTTATTAACATTTAAAAATGAATAAAGAAAAAAAAAAATCTGTGTTTGAATGTGTTTTAGCCCCTGAAACACAACCTTGATTTGGACTGATTTTTAACAATTTTAATTCAATGAAAATCGACCTTTAATAAATATATCCCTTAAAGCAGAGGTTTCCAAACTTCTTTGAATCACGGTGCCTCAGAGTATAAACATTTTTTTTTGCTGCACCCTTTGGCCAAAAGTATCTTATTTTATTATTTTTTTCTGAATTTCTTAAGTAAATTGCGCATCTATGGCAGTCTTAAGGCCCCCATACACTATGACGAGGTATTGCATGCGCTCTGTCGCATGCGATACCCTTTCAACTCCCTGCCAGCCACCGGTAGCTCCTGGACTCACGATATCGTCCATAAATCTAGCAATGGAAATCAACATAATCTAGAAATCTACATGCATTCTGAGGCCTGCGAACCAGCCTGTCAGAAACATCCTGTGGAGAAGTGAAGAAATAGGCAGTTTGCTCTGTCACAAAATGAAGCCTGGTAGGGAACAGCATTGAATACAGAAGTTCCAAATCTCAGAGCTTCTACTTAACAGACACAAACTAGAGTCAATATTTTTTACTTCCAGAGCAGTCAGAATTCCCTGAAACTGAGTGTTTCTTGTTAAGAGCCGCCACACCTGCTGCAACGTCTCATACTGCTCACTCTGTCCTGGCTGTTGCCAAGCAGCCAGACAACTGCATTGGCTTCTGGTCTCTGCTGCTACTAAGCATCCAGAATGCCATTCCTGCTGCTTCTGCTGCACACAGCCGTGCGGCTGCATTGTTATTAGAGATGTGCACTTGAAATTTTTCGGATTTTGTGTTTTGGTTTTGGGTTCGGTTCCGCGGCCGTGTTTTGGATTCGACCGCGTTTTGGTAAAACCTCACCGAATTTTTTTTGTCGGATTTGGGTGTGTTTTGGATTCGGGTGTTTTTTTCAAAAAACACTAAAAAACAGCTTAAATCATAGAATTTGGGGGTCATTTTGATCCCAAAGTATTATTAACCTCAAAAACCATAATTTCCACTCATTTTCAGTCTATTCTGAACACCTCACAATATTATTTTTAGTCCTAAAATTTGCACCGAGGTCGCTGGATGACTAAGCTAAGCGACCCTAGTGGCCGACACAAACACCTGGCCCATCTAGGAGTGGCACTGCAGTGTCACGCAGGATGGCCCTTCCAAAAAACACTCCCCAAACAGCACATGACGCAAAGAAGAAAAAAAGAGGCGCAATGAGGTAGCTGTGTGAGTAAGCTAAGCAACCCTAGTGGCCGACACAAACACCTGGCCCATCTAGGAGTGGCACTGCAGTGTCACGCAGGATGGCCCTTCCAAAAAACACTCCCCAAACAGCACATGACGCAAAGAAGAAAAAAGGCGCAATGAGGTAGCTGTGTGAGTAAGATAAGCGACCCTAGTGGCCGACACAAACACCTGGCCCATCTAGGGGTGGCACTGCAGTGTCACGCAGGATGGCCCTTCCAAAAAACACTCCCCAAACAGCACATGACGCAAAGAAGAAAAAAAGAGGCGCAATGAGGTAGCTGTGTGAGTAAGATAAGCGACCCTAGTGGCCGACACAAACACCTGGCCCATCTAGGAGTGGCACTGCAGTGTCACGCAGGATGGCCCTTCCAAAAAACACTCCCCAAACAGCACATGACGCAAAGAAGAAAAAAGAGGCGCAATGAGGTAGCTGTGTGAGTAAGCTAAGCGACCCTAGTGGCCGACACAAACACCTGGCCCATCTAGGAGTGGCACTGCAGTGTCACGCAGGATGGCCCTTCCAAAAACCACTCCCCAAACAGCACATGATGCAAAGAAGAAAAAAAGAGGCGCAATGAGGTAGCTGTGTGAGTAAGCTAAGCGACCCTAGTGGCCGACATAAACACCTGGCCCATCTAGGAGTGGCACTGCAGTGTCACGCAGGATGGCCCTTCCAAAAAACACTCCCCAAACAGCACATGACGCAAAGAAGAAAAAAAGAGGCGCAATGAGGTAGCTGTGTGAGTAAGATAAGCGACCCTAGTGGCCGACACAAACACCTGGCCCATCTAGGAGTGGCACTGCAGTGTCACGCAGGATGGCCCTTCCAAAAAACACTCCCCAAACAGCACATGACGCAAAGAAAAATGAAAGAAAAAAGAGGTGCAAGATGGAATTGTCCTTGGGCCCTCCCACCCACCCTTATGTTGTATAAACAGGACATGCACACTTTAACCAACCCATCATTTCAGTGACAGGGTCTGCCACACGACTGTGACTGAAATGACGGGTTGGTTTGGACCCCCACCGAAAAAGAAGCAATTAATCTCTCCTTGCACAAACTGGCTCTACAGAGGCAAGATGTCCACCTCATCATCATCCACCGATATATCACCGTGTACATCCCGCTCCTCACAGATTATCAATTCGTCCCCACTGGAATCCACCATCTCAGCTCCCTGTGTACTTTGTGGAGGCAATTGCTGCTGGTCAATGTCTCCACGGAGGAATTGATTATAATTAATTTTAAAGAACATCATCTTCTCCACATTTTCTGGAAGTAACCTCGTACGCCGATTGCTGACAAGGTGAGCGGCGGCACTAAACACTCTTTCGGAGTACACACTTGTGGGTGGGCAACTTAGGTAGAATAAAGCCAGTTTGTGCAAGGGCCTCCAAATTGCCTCTTTTTCCTGCCAGTATAAGTACGGACTGTCTGACGTGCCTACTTGGATGCGGTCACTCATATAATCCTCCACCATTCTTTCAATGGGGAGAGAATCATATGCAGTGACAGTAGACGACATGTCCGTAATCGTTGTCAGGTCCTTCAGTCCGGACCAGATGTCAGCATCAGCAGTCGCTCCAGACTGCCCTGCATCACCGCCAGCGGGTGGGCTCGGAATTCTGAGCCTTTTCCTCGCACCCCCAGTTGCGGGAGAATGTGAAGGAGGAGATGTTGACAGGTCGCGTTCCGCTTGACTTGACAATTTTGTCACTAGCAGGTCTTTGAACCCCAGCAGACTTGTGTCTGCCGGAAAGAGATCCAAGGTAGGTTTTAAATCTAGGATCGAGCACGGTGGCCAAAATGTAGTGCTCTGATTTCAACAGATTGACCACCCGTGAATCCTTGTTAAGCGAATTAAGGGCTCCATCACAAGTCCCACATGCCTAGCGGAATCGCTCCCTTTTAGCTCCTCCTTCAATGCCTCCAGCTTCTTCTGCAAAAGCCTGATGAGGGGAATGACCTGACTCAGGCTGGCAGTGTCTGAACTGACTTCACGTGTGGCAAGTTCAAAAGGTTGCAGAACCTTGCACAACGTTGAAATCATTCTCCACTGCGCTTGAGACAGGTACATTCCACCTCCTATATCGTGCTCAATTGTATAGGCTTGAATGGCCTTTTGCTGCTCCTCCAACCTCTGAAGCATATAGAGGGTTGAATTCCACCTCGTTACCACTTCTTGCTTCAGATGATGGCAGGGCAGGTTCAGGCGTTTTTGGTGGTGCTCCAGTCTTCTGTACGTGGTGCCTGTACGCCGAAAGTGTCCCGCAATTCTTCTGGCCACCGACAGCATCTCTTGCACGCCCCTGTCGTTTTAAAAAAAATTCTGCTCCACCAAATTCAAGGTATGTGCAAAACATGGGACGTGCTGGAATTTGCCCAGATTTAATGCACACACAATATTGCTGGCGTTGTCCGATGCCACAAATCCACAGGAGAGTCCAATTGGGGTAAGCCATTCCGCGATGATCTTCCTCAGTTGCCGTAAGAGGTTTTCAGCTGTGTGCGTATTCTGGAAACCGGTGATACAAAGCGTAGCCTGCCTAGGAAAGAGTTGGCGTTTGCGAGATGCTGCTACTGGTGCCGCCGCTGCTGTTCTTGCGGCGGGAGTCCATACATCTACCCAGTGGGCTGTCACAGTCATATAGTCCTGACCCTGCCCTGCTCCACTTGTCCACATGTCCGTGGTTAAGTGGACATTGGGTACAACTGCATTTTTTAGGACACTGGTGAGTTTTTTCTGACGTCCGTGTACATTCTCGGTATCGCCTGCCTAGAGAAGTGGAACCTAGATGGTATTTGGTAACGGGGGCACACTACCTCAAGAAATTGTCTAGTTCCCTGTGAACTAACGGCGGATACCGGACGCACGTCTAACACCAACATAGTTGTCAAGGCCTCAGTTATCCGCTTTGCAACAGGATGACTGCTGTGATATTTCATCTTCCTCGCAAAGGACTGTTGGACAGTCAATTGCTTGGTGGAAGTAGTAAAAGTGGGCTTACGATTTCCCCTCTGGGATGACCATCGACTCCCAGCAGCAACAACAGCAGCGCCAGCAGCAGTAGGCGTTACACGCAAGGATGCATCGGAGGAATCCCAGGCAGGAGAGGACTCGTCAGAATTGCCAGTGACATGGCCTGCAGGACTATTGGCATTCCTGGGGAAGGAGGAAATTGACACTGAGGGAGTTGGTGGGGTGGTTTGCGTGAGCTTGGTTACAAGAGGAAGGGATTTACTGGTCAGTGGACTGCTTCCGCTGTCGCCCAAAGTTTTTGAACTTGTCACTGACTTATTATGAATGCGCTGCAGGTGACGTATAAGGGAGGATGTTCCGAGGTGGTTAACGTCCTTACCCCTACTTATTACAGCTTGACAAAGGCAACACACGGCTTGACAAATGTTGTCCGCATTTCTGGTGAAATACTTCCACACCGAAGAGCTGATTTTTTTTGTATTTTCACCAGGCATGTCAACGGCCCTATTCCTCCCACGGACAACAAGTGTCTCCCCGGGTGCCTGACTTAAACAAACCACCTCACCATCAGAATCCTCCTTGTCAATTTCCTCCCCAGCGCCAGCAACACCCATATCCTCCTCATCCTGGTGTACTTCAACACTGACATCTTCAATCTGACTATCAGGAACTGGACTGCGGGTGCTCCTTCCAGCACTTGCAGGGGGCGTGCAAATGGTGGAAGGCGCATGCTCTTCACGTCCAGTGTTGGGAAGGTCAGGCATCGCAACCGACACAATTGGACTCTCCTTGTGGATTTGGGATTTCGAAGAACGCACAGTTCTTTGCGGTGCTTTTGCCAGCTTGAGTCTTTTCATTTTTCTAGCGAGAGGCTGAGTGCTTCCATCCTCATGTGAAGCTGAACCACTAGCCATGAACATAGGCCAGGGCCTCAGCCGTTCCTTGCCACTCCGTGTGGTAAATGGCATATTGGCAAGTTTACGCTTCTCCTCCGACAATTTTATTTTAGATTTTGGAGTCCTTTTTTTTACTGATATTTGGTGTTTTGGATTTTACATGCTCTGTACTATGACATTGGGCATCGGCCTTGGCAGACGACGTTGCTGGCATTTCATCATCTCGGCCATGACTAGTGGCAGCAGCTTCAGCACGAGGTGGAAGTGGATCTTGATCTTTCCCTAATTTTGGAACCTTAACATTTTTGTTCTCCATATTTTAATAGGCACAACTAAAAGGCACCTCAGGTAAACAATGGAGATGGATGGATACTAGTATACTTATGGATGGACCAGCGACTGCCGACACAGAGGTAGCTACAGCCGTGGACTACCGTACTGTGTCTGCTGCTAATATAGACTGGATGATAATGAGATGAAATTAATATATATATATATAATATCACTAGTACTGCAGCCGGACAGGTATATATATTTATTATGTAATGACTGATGACGGACCTGCTGGACACTGTCAGCTCAGCAGCACCGCAGACTGCTACAGTAAGCTACTATAGTAGTATGTATCAAGAAGAAAGAGAAAAAAAAAAACCACGGGTAGGTGGTATACAATTATGGATGGACCAGCGACTGCCGACACAGAGGTAGATACAGCCGTGGACTACCGTACTGTGTCTGCTGCTAATATAGACTGGATGATAATGAGATGAAATCAATATATATATATATATATATATATATATATATATAATATCACTAGTACTGCAGCCGGACAGGTATATATATTTATTATGTAATGACTGATGACGGACCTGCTGGACACTGTCAGCTCAGCAGCACCGCAGACTGCTACAGTAAGCTACTATAGTAGTATGTATCAAGAAGAAAGAGAAAAAAAAAACCACGGGTAAGTGGTATACAATTATGGATGGACCAGCGACTGCCGACACAGAGGTAGCTACAGCCGTGGACTACCGTACTGTGTCTGCTGCTAATATAGACTGGATGATAATGAGATGAAATTAATATATATATATAATATCACTAGTACTGCAGCCGGACAGGTATATATATTTATTATGTAATGACTGATGACGGACCTGCTGGACACTGTCAGCTCAGCAGCACCGCAGACTGCTACAGTAAGCTACTATAGTAGTATGTATCAAGAAGAAAGAGAAAAAAAAAAACCACGGGTAGGTGGTATACAATTATGGATGGACCAGCGACTGCCGACACAGAGGTAGCTACAGCCGTGGACTACCGTACTGTGTCTGCTGCTAATATAGACTGGATGATAATGAGATGAAATTAATATATATATATAATATCACTAGTACTGCAGCCGGACAGGTATATATATTTATTATGTAATGACTGATGACGGACCTGCTGGACACTGTCAGCTCAGCAGCACCGCAGACTGCTACAGTAAGCTACTATAGTAGTATGTATCAAGAAGAAAGAGAAAAAAAAAACCCACGGGTAGGTGGTATACAATTATGGATGGACCAGCGACTGCCGACACAGAGGTAGCTACAGCCGTGGACTACCGTACTGTGTCTGCTGCTAATATAGACTGGATGATAATGAGATGAAATCAATATATATATATATATATATATATATATATATATATATATATATATATATATAATATCACTAGTACTGCAGCCGGACAGGTATATATATTTATTATGTAATGACTGATGACGGACCTGCTGGACACTGTCAGCTCAGCAGCACCGCAGACTGCTACAGTAAGCTACTATAGTAGTATGTATCAAGAAGAAAGAGAAAAAAAAAACACGGGTAGGTGGTATACAATTATGGATGGACCAGCGACTACCGACACAGAGGTAGCTACAGCCGTGGACTACCGTACTGTGTCTGCTGCTAATATAGACTGGATGATAATGAGATGAAATTAATATATATATATAATATCACTAGTACTGCAGCCGGACAGGTATATATATTTATTATGTAATGACTGATGACGGACCTGCTGGACACTGTCAGCTCAGCAGCACCGCAGACTGCTACAGTAAGCTACTATAGTAGTATGTATCAAGAAGAAAGAGAAAAAAACCACCACGGGTAGGTGGTATACAATTATGGATGGACCAGCGACTGCCGACACAGAGGTAGCTACAGCCGTGGACTACCGTACTGTGTCTGCTGCTAATATAGACTGGATGATAATGAGATGAAATCAATATATATATATATATATATATATATATATATATATATATATATATATATATATATATATATATATATATAATATATCACTAGTACTGCAGCCGGACAGGTATATATATTTATTATGTAATGACTGATGACGGACCTGCTGGACACTGTCAGCTCAGCAGCACCGCAGACTGCTACAGTAAGCTACTATAGTAGTATGTATCAAGAAGAAAGAAAGAAAAAAAAACACGGGTAGGTGCGGTATACATATACAATTATATATACACTGCTCAAAAAAATAAAGGGAACACTAAAATAACACATCCTAGATCTGAATGAATGAAATATTCTTATTAAATACTTTGTTCTTTACATAGATGAATGTGCTGACAACAAAATCACACACAAATTATCAATGGAAATCAAATTTATTAACCCATGGAGGTCTGGATTTGGAGTCACCCTCCAAATTAAAGTGGGAAAAACACACTACAGGCTGATCCAACTTTGATGTAATGTCCTTAAAACAAGTCAAAATGAGGCTCAGTAGTGTGTGTGGCCTCCACGTGCCTGTATGACCTCCCTACAATGCCTGGGCATGCTCCTGATGAGGTGGCGGATGGTCTCCTGAGGGATCTCCTCCCAGACCTGGACTAAAGCATCCGCCAACTCCTGGACAGTCTGTGGTGCAACGTGGCGTTGGTGGATGGAGCGAGACATGATGTCCCAGATGTGCTCAATTGGATTCAGGTCTGGGGAATGGGCGGGCCAGTCCATAGCATCAATGCCTTCGTCTTGCAGGAACTGCTGACACACTCCAGCCACATGAGGTCTAGCATTGTCTTGCATTAGGAGGAACCCAGGGCCAACCGCACCAGCATATGGTCTCACGAGGGGTCTGAGGACCTCATCTTGGTACCTAATGGCAGTCAGGCTACCTCTGGCGAGCACATGGAGGGCTGTGCGGCGCCCCAAAGAAATGCCACCCCACATCATTACTGACCCACTGCCAAACCGGTCATGCTGGAGGATGTTGCAGGCAGCAGAACGTTCTCCTTGGCGTCTCCAGACTCTGTCACGTCTGTCACGTGCTCAGTGAGAACCTGCTTTCATCTGTGAAGAGCACAGGGCGCCAGTGGCGAATTTGCCAATGTTGGTGTTCTCTGGCAAATGCCAAACGTCCTGCACGGTGTTGGGCTGTAAGCACAACCCCCACCTGTGGACGTCGGGCCCTCATACCACCCTCATGGAGTCTGTTTCTGATCTTTTGAGTAGACATATGCACATTTGTGGCTTGCTGGAGGTCATTATGTAGGGCTCTGGCAGTGCTCCCCCTGTTCCTCCTTGCACAAAGGCGGAGGCAGCGGTCCTGCTGCTGGGTTGTTGCCCTCCTACAGCCTCCTCCATGTCTCCTGATGTACTGGCCTGTCTCCTGGTAGCGCCTCCATGCTCTGGACACTACGCTGACAGACACAGCAAACCTTCTTGCCACAGCTCGCATTGATGTGCCATCCTGGATGAGCTGCACTACCTGAGCCACTTTTGTGGGTTGTAGGGAGGTCATACAGGCACGTGGAGGCCACACACACTACTGAGCTTCATTTTGACTTGTTTTAAGGACATTACATCAAAGTTGGATCAGCATGTAGTGTGTTTTTCCACTTTAATTTTGAGGGTGACTCCAAATCCAGACCTCCATGGGTTAATAAATTTGATTTCCATTGATAATTTTTGTGTGATTTTGTTGTCAGCACATTCAACTATGTAAAGAATAAAGTATTTAATAAGAATATTTCAATTATTCAGATCTAGGATGTGTTATTTTAGTGTTCCCTTTATTTTTTTGAGCAGTGTATATTATATACAAATATATATATATATAAATATATATAAATATATATATATATATATATATATATATATATATATATTAAACTGGTGGTGATTAATTAAACTGGTGGTCAGGTCACTGGTCACACTATCAGCAACTTGCAAGTAGTACTCCTAAGCAGACAATCACAATATATACTTTTGGTCAGTGTGGTCACAATGGCAGTGTGGCACTCTGGCAGCAGAGTGCCAGCAAAAGTGTGCACTGTACGTTAAAATATGTACTCCTGCTCTCAGACTCTAACTGCTCCCCACTGTCAGTGTCTCCCCCACAAGTCAGATATACAGTCACACTATCTATCACTTCAGCAAGTAGTAGTACTCCTCCTAATGCTCCCCAAAATTACTAAAGTAAATAATACTGTGTCTCTCTCTACTCTAGTCTCACTCTCTATAAACGGAGAGGACGCCAGCCACGTCCTCTCCCTATCAATCTCAATGCACGTGTGAAAATGGCGGCGACGCGCGGCTCCTTATATAGAATCCGAGTCTCGCGATAGAATATGAGCCTCGCGAGAATCCGACAGCGGGATGATGACGTTCGGGCGCGCTCGGGTTAACCGAGCAAGGCGGGAAGATCCGAGTCGCTCGGACCCGTGTAAAAAAACCTGAAGTTCGGGCGGGTTCGGTTTCCGAGGAACCGAACCCGCTCATCTCTAATTGTTATTAGTGTAGTAGGTTTTGTCCCCTGCAGGCAGTTCTGATTGGCTCCACTACATGGTAAAAGGCAGGAAGGGCTTAGCCTCCTTAATGGCTATAGCGTCCTTGCCCTACATAGAAGCTAACCTGCCCATGCTCCTGCTTTGACTTCTTTACCTTCTGGATTCCAGTCCATGCTGTGCCTGCCATACTGTACCTCAGTGTAACATTCTGGATTCCAGCCTGTGTTTTGCCAGTCAGCAGAATGTTGTTATACTACTGTACGTCAATGTAGCCTCTTGGGTTTTTGCCTTATTTATTGCCTTACAGCTGCACCGAGCAATACCTCCATACCTGCCGGCATTTCAATATAATTCCCTGCTGCTATGAGTATTCATGCATTTGTTAGCGACCATCAGAATACTGGTTCTTGTATCCTATTCCTGGTTACTGGCCACTGATGACCAGCGCCTGGTTCTGACTCTGGGTATACCCGTCTTGACCTAGTCCAGACTGTCTCACTGTAGCCATCCGGTTTCCCATATAAATTCCTACTACTTTGAGTATAAGTCCTGGGGGTATCCGAGTACCTGTGAGAATATCAATCTCTACGTGAAAGGTTGCTGCTATAGGTGAAGACATCTCTAGTTGGGTTCTAGGAGTTCATATGGTTATCCAGATGTACCGTAACAATTCTCAAACTTTATTTGACCCTGCTGACTAGTCAGATGATGAGTCACATCCTTATCCCAGTTATGTAGCATTTTGGCCATGAAGGTAAGTGAAGGTGCATCTGGTCACGGCTGGAAAGGAAGACAGTGAACATCTTCCACAGCCAAATTAGAGAAGAATACGTCATGGTCAAAAAGTACCACCAGCCAATCCTCAAAGAATTTCCCCAGGGTTGCACCCTTTTTGAGCCCTCTCCATCAGGCTCAAAAAAAACAACAACAAAAAACAGTTTGAGGCCTGGCTGTTGAGTACATATTACAGACAGAACCAGTAATCACAATAGGCATTGCTATGGCTTAACAGGTTATTTAATAATTGGACATATAAAATAAAGCATGATTTTCAATATACTTATTTATATTGTTCCTACATCCAGATCAAGGGTTTGCAGATGTATGGCATATTCCAATAATGAAGCTGCTAACAAAATGGCCGCTGGTGAAGGCCAGCTATTAGTGCATAATGTATGTGAATGGGGCCGGAATCTTATCTGCAGGGTCAGTGCTAGCGTGTTCGGCACCCACCTGCAAACTCTAAGTTTGTGCCACTCTCCCATACTTTATAAAGAAACAGAGCAAAAAAGGGCTGTGGTCTAACAAGGAAGGGGCATGGCCACACAATAGTACACCTAATTCAAATAACACCACAAAATATTGTCCCTTATTCACGTTACAACACACGGCATTGCCCCTTACTCACGTTTCTCTACACAGTAGTACCATTTATAGACAATGCCCACAATAGTAGTGCCTCTTACACATAATGCCCACAATCGTAGTGCACCTTACACACAAAGCTCACAGTGGTAGTGCCTCTTACACATAATGCCCACAATAGTAGTGCACCTTACACATAATGCCCACTGTAGTAGTGCTTCTTGCACATAATGCCCACAATAGTAGTGCACTTTTCACACAATGCCCACAGTAGTAGTGCCTTACACATAATGCCCATAATAGGTCACCGTAAACATAATGCCCACAGTAGTAGTGCTCCATATACACTTAATGCCCACAGTAAAGCCGCTTACACATTATGCCACACAGACACAGCACTGTCCTTACCTGAAACCCTGCTCTTGTACCAGCCACCATCCGACAGCTCCTTGTGCTCGGCAGTATGGGAGAGACATCATGACATCTCACCTTACACACACTGTAGGAGCCGGAAGACAGAGCTTACTCCTGAGCTCCAGTCTCCGGCTGCAGGAAATCAGCTACCGGGAGCAGGATGGTAAAATCTCAACAAGTGCCTGGCAAATGGAGGCCGAAGCCTCCCTGCATTGCAGAGCCCACTTACTGCATCGCGACGGCTATGGTTATCTGCCCCCAAATAATTCTCAACATTTCTGGGTATACATGAAATACTGTTTTATTTAGTATACCATCTTTTTAGAGGTACAGTTTGATGCTGAGCAGATAGACTGTTAATTACATTACTGTCTATGCGGCTAGTGCAGCTATTGCAGATGCATCGGTTTTAATCACATCTGATTGTATTTGATAGAGAGAAGAGATCCTGACCTCTCCATCCAGTTACTTTCATCATAGAGTTTTTTAGAGAATCAAATTAGTTGTAGCTGGCAATCATGATAAACCCCAACATTCCAATTATTTTCAGTCAAAAGAGGTTTTGTTGAGCACATCTGTGTCACTGAATCTGGTTAATTTGTAGGACAATTTGAATAACAACAGATCATCTGTTTTACAGAACTTTCCTTTACAAATGTGTTAGCATGTTATCCTTCACATTGGTTATCATTTTATGGCACAGAGGGCCTGATTTGGATTTGGAATCAAGGCAGAAAAAGCATGTACGTTTTTTTCTGGAATAAACCATTTTTCAATTGCAAGGAGAGAAAATACATTACATTTATAGATTTTTTTCTGCGCAGAGTAAATACTGGCTGCTTTTGCATGTAGCCCACAAATGTTAGCTTTATTTTTACACTGCAATTTAGATTTAAGTTTGGACACACCACACCTAAATATCTCTGTACATGTTAGATCTGTCCCACCTGCAGTGCAGCATGGTTTTGCCCAGTTTTAATTTGCTTCAGCATCTCGATTACCCCCAGGGGATGGATTTCATCCAGTGGAAGAGGAGTGGTTTTTTTTATTAGCTGAGGGCATACTTTAAAGATGTACTCAAACACGATGGTTTATGTACCTACGATGTTTGTAGAACTCATAGCCAGATTAAGGGGGGAGGGGGAGTGCAGGGCATACTGTACCCCAGGCCCCACTTTGTCAGGGGGCACATGGGCTGGAGCACACTGACATCACTAGCTTTCCCTCTTATGCAGCAGCAGAATCAGGGAGCCAGAATGTGAGCAGAACAGTGGGGGTCATTCCGAGTTGTTCGCTCGTTGGCGATTTTCGCAACGGAGCGATTAAGGCAAAAATGTGCATGCGCATGGTACGCAGTGCGCATGCGCTAAGTATTTTAGCACAAAACTTAGTAGATTTACTCACGCCCGAACAAAGAATTTTCATCGTTGAAGTGATCGGAGTGTGATTGACAGGAAGTGGGTGTTTCTGGGCGGAAACTGACCGTTTTCTGGGAGTGTGCGGAAAAACGCAGGCGTGCCAGGATAAAACGCGGGAGTGTCTGGAGAAACGGGGGAGTGGCTGGCCGAACGCAAGGCGTGTTTGTGACATCAAACCAGGAACGAAACGGGCTGAGCTGATCGCAGTGTAGGAGTAAGTCTCGAGCTACTCAGAAACTGCTAAGAAATTTCTATTCGCAATTCTGCTAATCTTTCATTCGCAATTCTGCTAAGCTACGATACACTCCCAGAGGGCGGCGGCCTAGCGTGTGCAATGCTGCTAAAATCTGCTAGCGAGCGAACAACTCGGAATGAGGGCCAGTATGCAGTGCAGGCAGAGTCACAGGAGTATCAGGTTTCATGACCAGAAGAGAGATAAGAGGATGGAGAGAGGTGTAAGTGACCCAGGGATCCCATCTTCTCTTCCTCTCCTCCTGGGTCCTGTGTAACCTGTTATCTAATGAGGGTCTAGAGAGAGAGAGACACATCCACAGTCCTCCTGAGTCCTGTCCCAGTGTGTAAGTAGTACAGAGGCTGCTGCTATTCTTGCATGTGACAAGATAAATGATAGTTTTTATTTTTCTATGTGTATTTTAAGTTTAAGTTATCTTTGTTGTCTTTTTTATAAAATAGTTTTCAATTAAGTGGAGCTATAAACAGTACCAAGGCATTATTAAACTATCAGCTTAAATATAATATACACTATTAGTTTAAATTGAATATACACAATCCATACATACTAACATGACTCATTCGAGGATGGACTTCCTTCTTAACTTATTATTGCAATCACCTGTGCTGAAAAACCTTTCCTATCAAATTAATAGTTCAACACAGGTGACATCAATCATAAATTAAGAGGGAAGTCCAGGTAGAGAGTATTTTGTTTCTCCTGGAATGGGTCATGTTGGGAGGTATGCACAATCTAATTTATACCCCCCACCCCTTCCACCGGGGCCCCTCTGTCTTACGTGCCCCGGCCACCCCCAAAGCTTAATCCGGCCCTGGTTGAACTGTGCGTTTGCGGGATGCAGTACACAGATGTGCAGATTGGGTCTTTGCAGCCATTTGGAGGTGGGGAGCGGGTAGCCAAAGTGAGTGTTAGACTAACTGGTGCGTCTGCTGTTTCATATTTTAGCACAGCTGCTGCATACAAAGACACATTGGCTGTGCAATACTGTCCCTCTTACTGAATCATACCCTGAAAGTTCATTTTTAGAATATGATTCTAAGGATATACTTTATGGGAGCATATTTTGATACAACTTGATTGTGGGAGATTATGGACATCATTTTACAGAAAACTAATTATTGCAATGATTAAAGCAGACTGTCAAAACACAAATTATGTAATGCCATCTTCAAATGAAGTTAGCTGCATAGCCTATGGGCCACACTTACCAAAAATTACTGTGAGAGGGTTCCTGTCGAACCCTCCATAACAATGCCCACATCTGTGGTCAGCAGACAGCGCATATGCAGTAGCGCTGTGGGGGCCCTATATAGAAGTGAAATTATCGTATTTTAAATCTCTTATATATTTTCTTTTAAAAATGTACAATGCAACTCACATAATTTTGTATTATTATGTCATCAGAAGGGGGGAAAAACAATATATGTTTTCAACATAATAACATATGAAAGTGTACAAAAATAAAACTAAATGGAGCTACTAGTAAATATATATGGAGCTATTGTACTAAAAAATATTCACATAACCAATAACCAAATAAATATCAAAAATATCTAAACTACTGCATACTTACCGACTTCTGGGCTGCTCTTTCCGGGAGAGAGCAGCCCGTCGGCTCAGCAGGGTGGCTGGCAGTCAGGTTACGCGCAAGGGGGGCGGGCCGGAGGCGGAACGGGGGCGGGCCGGATGCGGAACGGGGGCGGGCCGGATGCGGAACGGGGCGTGGCCTTTGGAACGCGTCATTTAAGCCCCCCGCTGTGTAATGCCGCGATTACCGGCATTATACAGCAGGGGGCGTGGTTACGATGACGCGATTCAACAAGAATTGCGTCATCGCCTGCCCGGACCGCCCACTTTACTCGTTAAGTGGGCGGCGGGCAGGGGGTGACCCCCATAAATCGGGAGACTTGCCTGCTCTTCCGGGGGGCCGGGAGGGTCACCCGTTTTTCGGGAGCCTCTCGGCCATTCCGGGAGGGTAGGCAAGTATGAACTACTGTAACAAAAAAGCTGTCACCATATCATGAAAAGATACAAATGGTCATTAGCATGGTCTTTCTCAGCTATATATGTCTATATGAAGAAAAAAAAAGGTATCAAGATAAGATAGTATTCACCAGTGACATGCAGTGAGGTTAGTGACTGGTGAGGAACTGGCTGTTCAGCCCTCCCCCCAAATAAAAGCATAGGGTTTCCCTTACTTAAACAAAACCAGCCCCAGGCTGAACCAGTCAGGGGGGGGGGGGGGGGGATAATGCCACAGCATGGGAGGCACTCAGTATGGGGTCCCCCTGCCATAACATTATACCTCCCCCCACAAATCAGTCAGCCCAGGGCTGGAATTCCTCAGAAAGTGGGGACCCCAAAAATAAAAATGGGGTCCCCCCTCCCCTGGTGGCTGTGGGTGCAGGGTTCATGATGGGACAATATTGTTTTTTATAGGCAGCCTACAGGTCCCGGCAAGCCTGCCCCAGCATGTCTGCACTTGGAGAACCACAAGTGCCAGCATGCCCGGACATTAAGGACCCGCTGGCACCAGTAGTCCGCCTGTAAAAAAAATATTAAAATAAATACAGAACACCTTTTAATTTTTTTTTTATTATACAGGGTGTTCACCTGGGGGGCGGCGGCCTTTAAGCTCTTTTTCATATCCGCCGCCTCCCCAGGGCTTCTGGCATCTTCCTCCGGCGTCTCCACCTGGTGGGCGGCGGCCTTTAAGCTCTTTTTCATGACCGCCACCCATCCAGGACTTCAATTGGATCTTCTACCTTAATGAGCTCTTCATTGCTCCTCCTCCGCTGCCGGACTCACAACCGCTCCTTCGCACTGGCTTATATAAGTCAGCCAGAGGGAACAGGGTGATGATGCGGCGAGCCGTGATTGGCTCGTGGCAGCCATCTTGAATTTCAAAAATGACGCTGAGGTGCCATTTTTGAAACTGGTACCGCTTCCAAACTGCAGAATGGCAGGCAGGGATCACGGATCCCTGCCTGCCACTCACACCATATCCTCTGCCGCATCACGTCGCCGCTGCCGCCGCCACCTCCGCTGCTGATGCCTGCAACTCCGCCCGTGTGCCCGCCGCTGACGACTGCTGCCCACCTAGTGATGACCGCGGATTCAGTGACGAATCTGCTGGCCAATCACATCTGGCCTCACTGACAGGGGCGTGCTTTCATGGGTTGAAAGCACGTCCCTGTGTCAACGAGGCACTTCTAGAAGTGCCGCTTTACAGTGGATTTTTAATGGGCTTTTACAGCCCACGGCATGGCCCCGCCCCCCGTTTCGGCCCCTTTCCCATTCACAACGGGATGCACCACTATCGGTGCCTAAAATAATATAAAGGAGATACTTATGACACAGAATATGTGTCATAAGTATCTTCTTTGTATTATTTCAATCATTAATGACAGGGGAGGCACTGCCTCCCCTGACTGCGCGTCCCTGGTATTCACGTATTCATCAAGTAGCAATGATTCTGAGGAATTGTGAGAATTGTGGCTATAAAATAGTTGTGCTCATAAGTTTACATACCCTAGCAGAATTTGTGATTTTCTGGCCATTTGTCAGAGATATAACAACTAATTGATGTTACTATTAAAGCAAAATCAATACAGGCGCTATAATAAATTAAGAACAATAAATGTGTTCACACTAATATATTAGTACATAAACTGCATTTGTCAGAGAATATGAATGATAACTCACAAACTTTTCTTTCACTCATGGTTAGTGGTTGGGTGAAGCCATTTATTGTCAAACAACTGTGTTTACTCTTTTTAAATCACAATGACAACAGAAACTACCCAAATGACCCTGATCAAAAGTTTACATACCCTGGAGATTTTGGCCTGATAACATGCACACAAGTTGACACAAACGGGTTTGAATGGCTACTAAAGGTAACCATCCTCACCTGTGATCTGTTTGCTTGTAATCAGTGTGTGTGTGTATAAAAGGTCAGTGAGTTTCTGGACTCCTGAAAGACCCTTGCATCTTTCATCCAGTGCTGCACTGACGTGTCTGGATTCTGAGTCATGGGGAAAGCAAAATAATTGTCAAAGGATCTGGGGAAAAGGTAATTGTTATGATTCCAGCACTCTGGTCTGAGGAGATCTTATTGCAAGGACCGGAGCACTGGAACGTAATGCTGGGAAAGGGGAATGGAAAGGGAATAGCCCCTGGCGCCCTATCTCCGTTGTCTCGCCCGTGCTGTCAGTACACTCTTGCGAGACTATGGTTGCTTGAGCCCATGGCAGCCGCGTTTGAAGGGCGGATTACGTCTGCCCAACTTCGGGAACCCCGCTGGGGCAGTGGCCTCCGGGAACCCCGCTGGGGTCAGCACCTCGGATTCTTTTACTGGAACCGAGCCGTCGGCCTCCCCCACTGGGACCGAGCCATCGGCCTCCCTCTCTGAGTCGATAATTATCGAAACTTCTCCCGGGACTATGACTTCCGGGACTTTTGCTGAAGCTATAACCTTCAGCACCTCCACTAATGCTACGCCTCTTAAGTTCTTTCCTGGGGAAGCGACCTCTAGACCCTTCTTAGAGGTTGCGTCTCTCGAGACCCCACTTGGGGATATTACTTCAAAGATCCCTTCTGGGGTTTTGCTTCTCGAGTTCCCTTCTAGAACTATGGTTTCAGATACCCTTTCTGGGGTTGCGCTCTTCAAGTCCCTACCTGGAGTAACAGCTTCTGAGACCCCTTCTGGTATGGAAACCTGAGGTAAAATATTTGATGTCCCTCTATAAGCTAGAGCATCGGGTACCGCTCCAGCACTCTGGGCATCGGGTACCGCTCCAGCACTCTGGGCATCGGGTACCGCACCAAGATCCTGAGCATCGGGCACCTCTCCAGGACCCTGGGCAACGGGCACCACTCCAGGAACCTGGGCAACGGGCACCACTCCAGGAACCTGGGCAACGGGCACCACTCCAGGAACCTGGGCAACGGGCACCACTCCAGGACCCTGGGCAACGGGCACCACTCCAGGACCCTGGGCAACATGCACCACTCCTGGACCCTGGGCATCGGGCACCACTCCAGGGGCTTGCAACTCTGCTTCAACAGGAACCTCAAGAGAGGAGAGAAACATTCTCTTTTGATTCCTAAATCTATAATGGGGCTCCCTTGCCCAAGGACCCCAATTATAGGACAGAGAGCTTTTTAGTGTGGGTTGTGTGACAAGTACCTCTGCCACAGTAGAGACAGGAGTAGGTCTTGTATCCTGACTCAACTTGGCCAGAGGGCAAGACTCGTCACCACACTTTGGCTTGCGCAACTCACAGGTCTGCAGATAGTGGCCTAAACCCCCACAATATAGGCATAAGTTTAAGTTTCTGCGACGCAGACACTCCTCTTCTGAGAGCCTGGGCCGCAGAAAACCTTTAAACCTTTTCTCTTTAATTAAACCAGAGGATTCTCTTGTCACCATACTCTGAACAAGAGTCTCTTTAGAGATAGATGTACTCTCAACGACTTCTGGCAAGATGAGCAAGATTTTAGTCAGAAGGTTTTGCAGTTGCTTTAGGGATTGCTGCAAAACTTCTAGTCGCTCTGGTCTCAAAGCACTGAAAACAGAGTTCAGGGCTGCGAGAGATGCCTGCAGGGCTTGCATAGTAGACATAGGAGGATTTAAAACTAGACAAGACAAGGCAGGACTAGACAAGGCAGGACTAGACAAGGCAGGACTAGACAATGCAGGACTAGACAAGGCAGGACTAAATTTTTGCTAAACAAAACAAGAGTTTTTTTTTTGTTTTTTTTTTAAACACCGGACTGGATTCTAAACACCGGACTGGATTCTAACACCGGACTGGATTCTAACACCGGACTGGATTCTAACACCGGACTGGATTCTGCACACTGAATTCTAGACAGGACTGGATTCTAAACACCGGATTGGATTCTGCACACTGAATTCTAGACAAGAAAAAACAATCTGGAACAGCGCTTAGCATTTAATAAAAACTTTTTTTATTTTATTGTCTATAAAATTAAATAAAAAATAAAAGATAATAAATAAAAAATAATAATATATATATGAAATTGCGGGAATTATGCAATTATACAGTTACCGGCCGGATTTCTTATAATATACATTCAATCCATAAAACAATTAATATGTATATAATACACAACTGTTGCACACAGCAAGAAATTTTAAAATAATTATATATTAAGGCACAACAGAATAAACTCCACTAATAGGAATGACTTTTTATATTGACAGATATAACTTAGCAGGCGTCCCTGCGCTGTATAGTGCCACTTGTATTATCCGTTTAATTTGTTTGGACAAAACTTGTATAATTTATCCTTCCTTTAAGAAGCAAAAATGAAGCAACAGTCTCTGTGTGGAATATACGGCAATTCTGATGTAAAACTGTCCATGTATCAGCACAGCGGCATGATAAGAAAACTGTTATATGAACGTGGTAATTTGAGACTCCCTTTAACACCAGATAACGCACCAACCTCTATATAATGATGTTGTATAGCTCAGATGAAGGAGAGTCCTCCTTATTCCCCCTTAGCACTGGGGTCCGGAAAACCGGGTACTGAGATATGCGGTGTTTAAGAGGCAGTCAGCGTCTCCTGGAGTGAATGAATAAGCCGGCCGGCTGTAGCTCACTTGTCATCACATACGCGTTTCTCCGCCTTCATGTAACCTCGGCGGCTTCCTCAGTGTAGACAAGACTAGACACTGGACTGGGCCAAAAAAGAAAAAAAGTTTTATTTCTTTTTTGTGGTATGGCTGGTGATAATGTTATGATTCCAGCACTCTGGTCTGAGGAGATCTTATTGCAAGGACCGGAGCACTGGAACGTAATGCTGGGAAAGGGGAATGGAAAGGGAATAGCCCCTGGCGCCCTATCTCCGTTGTCTCGCCCGTGCTGTCAGTACACTCTTGCGAGACTATGGTTGCTTGAGCCCATGGCAGCAGCGTTTGAAGGGCGGATTACGTCTGCCCAACTTCGATGCCCCCTAAGGTCTTAATGAGAGACAAAGAGTGTACCGAGACAGGGTGATAACAAGGGGCCCTCTTACTGAAACAACCAAAGCCAGGGGCTACTAACTAGCCTAAAACTAAATGTATGTGCAGCTTCCTGCCAAAGGAAAAGAACAACAAAGGAAATGCTGACCACACGCCCACACAATACTTTTGTGTACCGGCGGTGACAGCATAAGCAGAACCCTCTGCAAAACACCAGTGACAGAAATAATAATGGAATACAGCGGTCTAGGCCGACGGACGCGGCAGAGCCGCTACTCACGGAACCGGTACGAATACTGGCAAACGGACAGGAACTCCCAATGCTGCTGACACAGACTCTTAGAACTGGAGGACAGGCAGAATCCCAAACGAAAGACCGGTGGACACCAAGAAGCCAGAAACTTGACCAGGCACAGGCAAAGGCACTGGACCTCAGGACAGGAACGCCTCACGGCAGGACACGGGATCAGACATAGGAATCGACACAGGGACTGACTCAGGAATCGACACAGGAAGCTCAGGAACTAGCAGGAACCAAGCTCAGAACTCAAGCAGACCGGATACCCAGAAATATCACCAGCGTCTGTGAATTGCAGTCAGCCAGCATATAACAGAGAGGCCTAATTAATAATCTCATGCAGCTGCCCTGTTGCATGACTCCAAACTGACAAGATGCAATTAGCAGCCAGGTGAGGCTGAACACATGGGAACAAGCTGCAATTACACAGACTCACCAGTGGCAGCAGACAAGAGTATTCTAAAACAGAGCAACAGGAAATCTTGGCATGCAAGACAACTTTATAAACATAAAATAGGAATGAACCACTACCTGTGGTTCATAACAGTATCCCCTCCTTAAGGGTGAGCTCCGAGCACCCCATGACACCCACGGGGAACATGAACAGACGTATAACATAAAATACATAACCAAAATGCAAAAATGGAAATGAGCCACAGCCGTGGCTCATAACAGTAATTGAACTGTATAAAACATGAAAGGGATATAAAAAAGATATCCAAGCAATTGAGAATGCCAATCAGCAGTGTTCAAACTCTAATTAAGAAGTGGAAAATGAGGGATTCCGTGGAAACCAAATCACAGTCAGGTAGACCAACAAAAATTTCAGCCACAACTGCCAGGAAAATTGTTCAGGATGCAAAGAAAAATCCACAAATAACTTCAGCTGAAATACAGTACTCTCTGAAAAAAAGTGGTGTGGTTGTTTCAAGATGCACAATAAGGAGGCATTTGAAGAAAAATGGGCTACATGGTCGAGTCGCCAGAAGAAAGCCATTACTACGCAAATGCCACAATGCATCCCGCTTACAATACTCCAAACAGCACAGAGACAAGCCTCAAAACTTCTGGAACAAAGTCACTTGGAATGATAAGACCAAGATTTAACTTTTTGGCCACAACCATAAACGTTACATTTGGAGAGGAGTCAACAAGGCCTATGATGAAAGGTACACCATTCCTACTGTGAAACATGGAGGTGGATCGCTGATGTTTTGGGGATGTGTGAGCTACAAAAGCACTGGAAACTTGGTCAAACTTGATGACAAGATGAATGCAGCATGTTATCAGAAAATACTGGAGGAAAATTTGCACTCATCAGCCCGGAAGCTGCGCATGGGACGTACTTGGACGTTCCAACATGACAATGATCCAAAACACAAGGCCAAGTCGACCTGTCATTGGCTACAGCAGAATAAAGTGAAGGTTCTGGAGTGGCCATCTCAGTCTCCTGACCTCAATGTCACTGAGCCACTCTGGGGAGATCTCAAACGTGCAGTTCATGCAAGACAGTCCAAGAATTTACAGGAACCTGGAGGCTTTTTGCCAAGAAGAATGGGCAGCTTTACCATCTGAGAAAATAAAGAGCCTCATCCACAACTACCACTAAAGACTTCAAGCTGTCATTGATGTTAAAGGAGGCAATACACGGTATTAAGAACTGGGGTATGTAAACTTTTGATCAGGGTCATTTGGGTAGTTTCTGTTGTCATTATGATTTAAAAAGAGTAAACACAGTTTGACAATAAATGGCTTCACCCAACCACTAACCATGAGTGAAAGAAAAGTTTGTGAGTTATCATTCATATTCTGACAAATGGCCAGAAAACCACAAATTCTGCTAGGGTATGTAAACTTATGAGCACAACTTGTGTGTGTATATATATATATATATATATATATATATATATATATATATATATATATATATATATATATATATTTTAGAGATGAGCGGGTTGGGTTCTTCGGGATCCGAACCCCCCCGAACTTCACCATTTTACACGGTTCCGAGGCAGCCTCGGATCTTCCGGCCTTGCTCGGTTAACCAGAACGCGCCCGAACGTCTTCATCCCGCTGTCGGATTCTCACGAGATTCGTATTCTATATAAGGAGCTGCGCGTCGCCGCCATTTTCACTCGTGCTTTGGAGATTGAACGGAGAGAACGTGGCAGCGTTCTCTCCCTGAAAAGCTCCGTAATCTGTGCTTAATGTGCTGCAAATAATCTGTGCTCAGTGTGCTGAAAATATCTACGTTCTCTGCCTGAAAACGCTCCATATCTGTGCTCAGTGTGCTGCAAATATCTGATCAGTGTGCTGCATTGTGGGGACTGGGGACCACCAGTATATACTATATACTTTTCTATAGCTTCTATACTGCTTGTCAGGACACACATGGGTCACAGTTACACAGCTCTGTACTGATATATACAGTAATATATATACTTTTCTATAGCTTCTATACTGCTTGTCAGGACACGTGTCACAGTTACACTGCTCTGTACTGATATGCAGGAATATTATATATACTTTTCTATAGCTTCTATACTGCTTGTCAGGACACACATGTGTCACAGTTACACCGCTCTGTACTACTACTGGTATACAGTAATATATATACTTTTCTGTAGCTTCTATATTGCTTGTCAGGACAGATGGGTCACAGTTACACCGCTCTGTACTACTACTGATATACAGTAATATATATACTTTTCTATAGCTTCTATACTGCTTGTCAGGACACATGTGTCACAGTTACACCGCTCTGTACTACTACTGATATACAGTAATATATATACTTTTCTATAGCTTCTATACTGCTGGTCAGGACACATGGGTCACAGTTACACCGCTCTGTACTGATATACAGTAATATTATATATACTTTTCTATAGCTTCTATACTGCTTGTCAGGACACATGTGTCACAGTTACACCACTCTGTACTACTACCGATATACAGTAATATATATACTTTTTTATAGCTTCTATACTGCTTGTCAGGACACATGTCACAGTTACACCGCTCTGTCTGTACTGATATATACAGTAATATATATACTTTTCTTATTTTCTATAGCTTCTATACTGCTTGTCAGGACACACATGTGTCACAGTTACACCGCTCTGTCTGTACTGATATATACAATAATATATATACTTTTCTTATTTTCTATAGCTTCTATACTGCTTGTCAGGACACACATGTGTCACAGTTACACCGCTCTGTCTGTACTGATATATACAATAATATATATACTTTTCTTATTTTCTATAGCTTCTATACTGCTTGTCAGGACACACATGTGTCACAGTTACACCGCTCTGTCTGTACTGATATATACAATAATATATATACTTTTCTTATTTTCTATAGCTTCTATACTGCTTGTCAGGACACACATGTGTCACAGTTACACCGCTCTGTCTGTACTGATATATACAATAATATATATACTTTTCTTATTTTCTATAGCTTCTATACTGCTTGTCAGGACACACATGTGTCACAGTTACACCGCTCTGTACTACTACTGGTATACAGTAATATATATACTTTTCTGTAGCTTCTATATTGCTTGTCAGGACAGATGGGTCACAGTTACACCGCTCTGTACTACTACTGATATACAGTAATATATATACTTTTCTATAGCTTCTATACTGCTTGTCAGGACACATGTGTCACAGTTACACCGCTCTGTACTACTACTGATATACAGTAATATATATACTTTTCTATAGCTTCTATACTGCTTGTCAGGACACACGTGTCACAGTTACACAGCTCTGTACTACTACTGATATACAGTAATATATATACTTTTCTATAGCTTCTATACTGCTTGTCAGGACACGTGTCACAGTTACACCGCTCTGTACTGATATACAGTAATATTATATATACTTTTCTATAGCTTCTATACTGCTTGTCAGGACACACATGTGTCACAGTTACACCGCTCTGTACTACTACTGATATACAGTAATATATATACTTTTCTATAGCTTCTATACTGCTTGTCAGGACACACATGAGTCACAGTTACACAGCTCTATACTGATATATACAATAATATATATACTTTTCTATAGCTTCTATACTGCTTGTCAGGACACGTGTCACAGTTACACCGCTCTGTACTACTACTGATATACAGTAATATATATATTTTTCTCTGACGTCCTAGTGGATGCTGGGAACTCCGTAAGGACCATGGGGAATAGACAGGCTCCGCAGGAGACTGGGCACTCTAAAAGAAAGATTAGGTACTATGGGTGTGCACTGGCTCCTCCCTCTATGCCCCTCCTCCAGACCTCAGTTAGAATCTGTGCCCGGCCAGAGCTGGGTGCTCCTAGTGAGCTTTCCTGAGCTTGCTAGAAAGAAAGTATTTGTTAGGTTTTTTGTTTTCAGTGAGATCTGCTGGCAACAGACTCACTGCTACGAGGGACTGAGGGGAGAGAAGCAAACCTACCTGCGTGCAGCTAGCTTGTGCTTCTTAGGCTACTGGACACCATTAGCTCCAGAGGGTTCGAACACAGGGCCTGACCTCGATCGTCCGTTCCCGGAGCCGCACCGCCGTCCCCCTTGCAGAGCCAGAAGACAGAAGAGAAGGAGATGAAATCGGCGGCAGAAGACTCCGGTCTTCATTAAGGTAGCGCACAGCACTGCAGCTGTGCGCCATTGCTCCCACTGCACACCACACACTCCGGTCACTGTAGGGTGCAGGGCGCTGGGGGGGCGCCCTGGGCAGCAATAGAATACCTTTTGGCATAAAAGTACACATAATACAGTCCGTGACTGTATATGTGTAAAACCCCCGCCATTTTTCAGTCAGAAACTGCAGGGAGAAGCCCGCCGCTGAGGGGGCGGGGCCTTCTTCCTCAGCACACCAGCGCCATTTTTCCTTCACAGTTCCGCTGGAAGCAGCTCCCCAGGCTCTCCCCTGCAGTATTCCTGATACAAGAAGGGTAAAAAAGAGAGGGGGGGCACATAAATTTAGGCGCAAATAATATATATTAAGCAGCTATTGGGAAAAATCACTCATTATAGTGAAAATCCCTGTGTTATATAGCGCTGTGGTGTGTGCTGGCATACTCTCTCTCTGTCTCCCCAAAGGACTTTGTGGGGTCCTGTCCTCAGTCAGAGCATTCCCTGTGTGTGTGCGGTGTGTCGGTACGGCTGTGTCGACATGTTTGATGAGGAGGGTTACGTGGAGGCGGAGCAAGGGCAGATAAGTGTGGTGTCGCCCCCGACGGGGCCGACACTGGATTGAATGGATATGTGGAAGGTCTTAACCGACAGTGTCAACTCCTTACATAAAAGGTTCGATGACGCAGCAGCCTTGGGACAGCCGGGATCTCAACCCGCGCCTGCCCAGGCGTCTCAGAGGCCATCAGGGGCTCATAAACGCCCGCTAGCTCAGATGGTAGACACAGATGTCGACACGGAGTCTGACTCCAGTGTGGATGAGAATGAGACAAATGCACAGTCTACTAAAGCCATCCGATGCATGATTACTGCAATGAAAAATGTATTGCACATTTCTGATATTAACCCGGTTACTACCAAGAAGGGTATTATGTTTGGGGAGAAAAAGCAGCCAGTGACTTTTCCCCCATCTGATGAATTAAATGAATTGTGTGAGGAAGCGTGGAGTTCCCCCGATAAGAAACTAGTGATTTCTAAGAGGTTACTGATGGCGTACCCTTTCCCGCCAACGGATAGGTTACGTTGGGAAACATCCCCTAGGGTGGACAAAGCGCTCACGCGGTTATCAAAAAAGGTGGCACTGCCGTCTCAGGATACGGACGCCTTAAAGGAGCCTGCGGATAGAAAGCAGGAAGCTATCCTGAAGTCTGTATATACACACTCAGGTACTATACTGAGACCTGCTATTGCTTCAGCATGGATGTGTAGTGCTGCAGCCGCATGGTCTGATACCCTGTCAGACAACATTGATTCCCTCGACAGGGATGCTATTTTGCTAACCATAGAACATATAAAAGACGTCGTCTTATATATGCGGTATGCGCAGAGGGACATTTGCCTGCTGGCGTCTAGAATTAATGCAATGTCCATTTCTGCCAGGAGAGTATTATGGACTCGGCAGTGGACAGGTGATGCTGATTCTAAAAGACACATGGAGGTTTTGCCTTATAAGGGTGAGGAATTGTTTGGGGACGGTCTCTCGGACCTCGTATCCACGGCAACAGCCGGGAAGTCAACTTTTTTACCTCAGGTTCCCTCACAGCCTAAGAAAGCACCTGTCACGATCCGGGTATCTGGACGCCATTACCTGCCTTTCAGATGTCTCCTGAGGCTCGCTCAGCGTTCCAAGGCCGGATCTCATCTGTGTCCACATACTGCACATCCCTCCTGTCACGCTGAGATGCTGTCACAGCGGCGCCATGTTTGAATCCTGCATGGCGTCTCCCATCCTCCGCGGCCTCCGCCGCCGCTCCTGTGTTATAGGTGCAGGTTGTCAGTGTGGTGTTCCATGCCTGCCGCGGCCTCCGTTGTCATCCACGAGTATCAGCATACATTTGTCAGTCTGGCGTCTCCTGTCCTCTGCGGCCGGCGCCGCCATTGCAGTTATGTTTCCACATGGTTTCCTAAACCAGTTTTCCCTCCAAGTTCTAAGATGGGCGCAGCCATGTTGGATTCAATCACATGTTTCAGTTCCTCCAATCCACTGCCTGGAAATCTGCATAATTGCCCAGCCAATACCTGCATTGCTGCAGGTATAAGTATCCTGTGCCTGGGTCAGCAAAGGGTCAGTGCTTTGTTTGTCATACCTTGTTCCAGTCTCTCTCCTGTGGTTGTGTTTCCAGGTTCCAGCTCCTGTCTCCAGCATCCACTAAAGAGACCCGCACCTGCCTACCATCCTGCGGTGCAGCCTGACTCTGCAGTCCTCCGTGGCTGATCCAGCTTCCAGCTATTTCATCTGCTTCTAGCAGTATCCACTACCACCGGTAATCATCCTTCAACTCCTCTGTTTCCACGCTCCCTAGCATCTTACTATATTTACTCCGTGTTTTATCACCTGGCTGGTTCCACCCAGCATTCATTCAGTGACTTTATCATCTGGCTGATTCCATTCAGCATCCACTCCGTGTCTTACCACCTGGCTGGTTCCATCCAGCAATTACAACAGCTGATTCAAGTTACCAGCTTCATCTGTTTCCATCTACTGGCATGTTCCTTGGATATCTTCACTACTACAGCCAGGCCTGGTAAGGTTATTCCATCTAAGGACTTTAACAACTGTTCTTAACCTACCAGTGTCCTATGAAACCATTTCATGGTCAGAGTGCTCCAGGAATCATATTATTTATCATTGCCATTATTTACCTTGAATGCTGTTTGTTTACACGGAGTCTGTTAATAAACTTTTATTTGGACTTTTACCTGGTTGTCATGGTCACACCTTTGGGTTTCCTTTTAACACTTACATGTCCAGGGGTCTGATTAAACCTCCCCGGTTTAAGTTCCTCTCAGCCCCTACAACTGAGGCTTTCGCCTGTCAGCCAAAACCCTCAGTTGTGACAGTAAGCACTGACCATATGAATCCAGCCGGAGACCAGGATCAAGCGGCCAGGCCGATGCAAGAACTGGCAGCCCGACTTGAACATCAGGAGGCTGCACAAGGCCACATCATCCGCTGTCTCCACGATCTCTCTACGCGGCTGGACGGGATTCAAATGACCCTCCGTGGACCTGGCACGTCCGGTGCGTCCACAACAGTGACACCAACTGTAACCCCACCCACCTTACCCATTTCCATTCCACGTCTTCATCTCCCAACGCCAGCAAAATTTGACGGATCTCCAAGGTTCTGCAGGGGATTTCTTAACCAATGCGAAATTCACTTTGAGCTTCAGCCTGGCAATTTCCCCAGTGACCGTACTAAAATTGCCTATATCATTTCCCTTCTCAGCGGCTCAGCCCTTGACTGGGCATCACCTTTATGGGAGAAGTCTAATCCCCTGCTGTCCTCCTATATGGACTTTGTGGCAACATTCAGGCGCATCTTCGACGAGCCAGGCCGGGTAACCTCTGCTTCATCTGAGATTCTCCGTTTACGCCAGGGAACACGTACTGTGGGACAGTATCTCATACAGTTCAAAATCCTGGCATCCGAACTGGCATGGAACGACGAGGCCCTGTATGCTGAATTCTGGCATGGCTTATCAGAACGCATCAAGGATGAGTTAGCTACCAGAGACTTGCCCTCTAAGTTGGATGAGCTAATTTCTCTTTGCACGAAGGTTGATCTACGTTTCAGAGAGAGAGCAACCGAGCGAGGAAGATGGTCTGCTCCAAAATCTTCTGCTCCTCCTCTTCGTCAACCGTCTCCATCCAAGGATGAGCCCATGCAAATTGGCCGTTCCCGTCTATCTCCCTCTGAGCGCCGAAGACGTCTCTCTGAGTCTCTCTGTCTCTATTGTGCAGCTCCGTCTCACATTATCAGTGCCTGTCCCAAACGTCCGGGAAACTCCAAATCCTAGCTCGCCAAGGAGAGGGCCGGCTAGGAGTAATGATCTCCTCTCCATCTCCTCATGATTGTAATCTCCCAGTCTCGCTCCAAATTGCTCAACGTTACAGGAACGTCATTGCCCTCCTTGATTCCGGAGCACCTGGGAATTTCATAACCGAAGCTTATGTTAAACGGTGGTCCCTACCCACCGAGAGACTTCCTTCGTCCATCTCCTTAACTGCAGTAGATGGCAGCAAGATTTTTGACGCAGTTATTTCTCTAAGTACTCTACCAGTTCGTCTGAGAGTGGGAGTTCTTCATGCAGGTCCAGAGAGCAGTTGTTAGTCAGCGTAGCACTTTCTCGGGAAGTGTTGCTACAGCACGGCTGGATTCTGAATATCCCAAAGTCGCAGCTGATTCCTGCGACGCGTCTGCTCTTCCTGGGCATGATTCTGGACACAAAACAGAAGAAGGTGTTTCTCCCGGTGGAGAAGGCCCAGGAATTGTCATCTCTGGTCAGGGACCTCCTGAAACCAAAACACGGTGCATCACTGCACGCGAGTCCTGGGAAAGATGGTGGCTTCTTACGAAGCAATTCCCTTCAGCAGGTTCCATGCAAGGATCTTTCAGTGGGATCTGTTAGACAAATGGTCCGGATCGCATCTTCAGATGCATCGGTTGATCACCCTGTCCCCAAGGGCCAGGGTGTCTCTGCTGTGGTGGCTGCAGAGTGCTCATCTTCTCGAGGGCCGCAGATTCGGCATACAGGACTGGGTCCTGGTGACCACGGACGCAAGCCTCCGAGGATGGGGGGCAGTCACTCAGGGAAGGAACTTCCAGGGACTGTGGTCAAGTCAGGAGACTTCACTACACATAAATATACTGGAACTAAGGGCCATTTACAACGCCCTGAGTCAAGCAGAGCCCCTGCTTAATAACCAACCAGTGCTGATTCAATCAGACAACATCACGGCGGTCGCCCATGTAAACCGACAGGGCGGCACAAGAAGCAGGATGGCGATGGCAGAAGCCACAAGGATTCTCCGATGGGCGGAAAATCACGTGCTAGCACTGTCAGCAGTGTTCATTCCGGGAGTGGACAACTGGGAAGCAGACTTCCTCAGCAGGCACGACCTACACCCGGGAGAGTGGGGACTTCATCCAGAAGTTTTCACGCAGATTGTAAACCGTTGGGAACGGCCACAGGTGGACATGATGGCGTCCCGCCTCAACAAAAAGCTAAAAAAATATTGCGCCAGGTCAAGGGACCCTCAGGCGATAGCTGTGGACGCACTAGTGACACCGTGGGTGTACCAGTCGGTTTATGTGTTCCCTCCTCTTCCTCTCATACCCAAGGCACTGAGGATAGTAAGAGAGAGAGGAGTAAGAACTATACTCATCGTTCCGGATTGGCCAAGAAGAACTTGGTACCCAGAACTACAAGAAATGATCTCAGAGGAACCATGGCCTCTGCCTCTCAGACAGGACCTGTTACAGCAGGGGCCCTGTCTGTTCCAAGACTTACCGCGGCTGCGTTTGACGGCATGGCGGTTGAACGCCGGATCCTAACGGAAAAAGGCATTCCAGATTAAGTGATTCCTACGCTGATAAAGGCTAGGACAGACGTGACAGCACAACATTATCACCGTATATGGCGAAAATATGTTGCTTGGTGTGAGGCCAGGAAGGCCCCTACAGAGGAATTCCAGCTGGGTCGATCCCTGCACTTCCTACAGTCAGGAGTGACTATGGGCATAAAATTAGGATCCATAAAGGTCCAGATTTCGGCCCTATCTATTTTCTTTCAAAAAGAACTGGCTTCACTGCCTGAAGTTCAGACGTTTGTTAAGGGAGTGCTGCATATTCAGCCCCCTTTTGTGCCTCCAGTGGCACCTTGGGATCTTAACGTTGTGTTGGGTTTCCTGAAATCCCACTGGTTTGAGCCACTTAAGACCGTGGAGCTAAAATATCTCACGTGGAAAGTGGTCATGCTATTGGCCTTAGCTTCGGCTAGGCGTGTGTCAGAATTGGCGGCTTTGTCTTGTAAAAGCCCTTATCTGATCTTCCATATGGACAGGGCAGAATTGAGGACCCGTCCCCAATTTCTCCCTAAGGTGGTATCAGCGTTCATTTGAACCAACCTATTGTGGTGCCTGCGGCTACTCGGGACTTGGAGGACTCCAAGTTACTAGATGTAGTCAGGGCTTTGAAAATCTATGTAGCCAGGACGGCTGGAGTCAGGAAAACTGACTCGCTGTTTATCCTGCATGCACCCAACAAGCTGGGTGCTCCTGCTTCTAAGCAAACTATTGCGCGCTGGATCTGTAACACGATTCAGCAAGCTCATTCTGCGGCAGGATTGCCGCATCCTAAATCAGTGAAAGCCCATTCCACAAGGAAGGTGGGCTCTTCTTGGGCGGCTGCCCGAGGGGTCTCGGCTTTACAGCTTTGCCGAGCTGCTACTTGGTCGGGTTCAAACACATTTGCTAAGTTCTACAAGTTTGATACCCTGGCTGAGGAGGACCTTGCCTTTGCTCATTCGGTGCTGCAGAGTCATCCGCACTCTCCCGCCTGTTTGGGAGCTTTGGTATAATCCCCATGGTCCTTACGGAGTTCCCAGCATCCACTAGGACGTCAGAGAAAATAAGAATTTACTCACCGGTAATTCTATTTCTCGTAGTCCGTAGTGGATGCTGGGCGCCCGTCCCAAGTGCGGACTCTCTGCAATACATGTATATAGTTATTGCTTAACTAAAGGGTGTTTGTTATGAGCCATCTGTTACTGAGGCTCAGTTGTTGTTCATATTATTAACTGGGTATGGTTATCACGAGTTGTACGGTGTGATTGGTGTGGCTGGTATGAATCTTACTCTGGATTCCAAATCCTTTCCTTGTTGTGTCAGCTCTTCCGGGCACAGTTTCCTTAACTGAGGTCTGGAGGAGGCGCATAGAGGGAGGAGCCAGTGCACACCAGATAGTACCTAATCTTTCTTTTAGAGTGCCCAGTCTCCTGCGGAGCCCGTCTATTCCCCATGGTCCTTACGGAGTTCCCAGCATCCACTACGGACTACGAGATATAGAATTACCGGTGAGTAAATTCTTATTTTCTATAGTTTCTACACTGCTTGTCAGGACACGTGTTACAGTTACACTGCTCTGTACTGATATACAGTAATATTATATATACTTTTCTATAGCTTCTATACTGCTTGTCAGGACACACGTGTCACAGTTACACCGCTCTGTACTGATATACAGTAATATTATATATACTTTTCTATAGCTTCTATACTGCTTGTCAGGACACATGTGTCACAGTTACACCGCTCTGTACTACTACTGATACACAGTAATACATATATATACTTTTCTATAGCTTCTGTACTGCTTGTCAGGACACGTGTCACAGTTACACCGCTCTGTACTACTACTGATATACAGTAATATATATACTTTTCTATAGCTTCTATACTGCTTGTCAGGACACGTGTCACAGTTACACCGCTCTGTACTGATATACAGTAATAATAAGAATTTACTTACCGATAATTCTATTTCTCGGAGTCCGTAGTGGATGCTGGGGTTCCTGAAAGGACCATGGGGAACAGCGGCTCCGCAGGAGACAGGGCACAAAAGTAAAGCTTTTACAGGTCAGGTGGTGTGCACTGGCTCCTCCCCCCACGACCCCCCTCCAGACTCCAGTTAGGCACTGTGCCCGGACGAGCGTACACAATAAGGGAGGATTTTGAATCCCGGGTAAGACTCATACCAGCCACACCAATCACACCGTACAACTTGTGATCTAAACCCAGTTAACAGTATGATAACAGAGGAGCCTCTGAAAGATGGCTTCCTAAACAATAACCCGAATTAGTTAACAATAACTATGTACAAGTATTGCAGATAATCCGCACTTGGGATGGGCGCCCAGCATCCACTACGGACTCCGAGAAATAGAATTATCGGTAAGTAAATTCTTATTTTCTCTATCGTCCTAAGTGGATGCTGGGGTTCCTGAAAGGACCATGGGGATTATACCAAAGCTCCCAAACGGGCGGGAGAGTGCGGATGACTCTGCAGCACCGAATGAGAGAACTCCAGGTCCTCCTTTGCCAGGGTATCAAATTTGTAAAAATTTACAAACGTGTTCTCCCCTGACCACGTAGCTGCTCGGCAGAGTAGTAATGCCGAGACCCCTCGGCAGCCGCCCAAGATGAGCCCACCTTCCTTGCGGAATGGGCCTTAACAGATTTAGGCTGTGGCAGGCCTGCCACAGAATGTACAAGTTGAATTTTGTTACAAATCCAACGAGCAATCGACTGCTTAGAAGCAGGTGCACCCAACTTGTTGGGTGCATACAGTATAAACAGCGAGTCAGATTTTCTGACTCCAGCCGTCCTTTAAATGTATATTTTTAAGGCTCTGACAACGTCCAACAACTTGGAGTCCTTCAAGTCGTCTGTAGCCGCAGGCACTACAATAGGCTGGTTCAGGTGAAACGCTGATACCACCTTAGGGAGAAAAAGCGGACGCGTCCGCAGCTCTGCCCTATGTCGAATGGAAAATTAAATAAGGGCTTTTATAAAACAAAGCCGCCAGTTCAGATACTCTCCCGGCCGAAGCCAGGGCCAGTAACATAGTCACTTTCCATGTGAGATATTTCAAATCCACCTTCTTTAGTGGTTCAAACCAATTTGATTTGAGGAAATCTAAAACTACATTTAGATCCCACGGTGCCACCTTAGGCACCACAGGAGGCTGTATATGCAGTACTCCTTTGATAAAAATCTGGACCTCAGGGACTGAGGCCAATTCTTTTTGGAAGAATATTGATAGGGCCGAAATTTGAACCTTAATAGATCCCAATTTGAGACCCATAGACAATCCTGATTGCAGGAAATGTAGGAAAACGACCCAGTTGAAATTCCTCCATCGGAGCACTCCGCTGCTCGCACCACGCAACATTTTCGCCAAATACGGCGATAATGCTTCGCGGTGACTTCCTTCCTTGCCTTTATCAAGGTAGGAATGACTTCTTCTGGAATGCCTTTTCCTTTTAGGATCTGGCATTCAAACGCCATGCCGTCAAACGCAGCCGCGGTAAGTCTTGAAAAAGACAAGTACCCTGCTGAAGCAGGTCCCTTCTCAGAAGTAGAGGCCACGGATCGTCCGTGACCATCTCTTGAAGTTCCGGGTACCAAGTCCTTCTTGGCCAATCCGGAGCCACTAGTCTTACTCCACTTTGCCGTATAATCCTCAATACCTTTGGTATGAGAGGCAGAGGAGGAAACACATATACCGACTGGTACACCCAAGGTGTTACCAGCGCGTCCACAGCTATTGCCTGCGGATCTCTTGACCTGGCGCAATACCTGTCCAGTGTTTTGTTGAGGCGAGACGCCATCATGTCCACCATTGGTTTTACCCAACGGTTTAATAGCATGTGGAAAACTTCTGGATGAAGTCTCCACTCTCCCGGGTGAAGGTCGTGTCTGCTGAGGAAGTCTGCTTCCCAGTTGTCCACGCCCGGGATGAATACTGCTGACAGTGCTATCACGTGATTCTCCGCCCAGCGAAGGATCCTGGCAGCTTCTGCCATTGCCCTCCTGCTTCTTGTGCCGCCCTGTCTGTTTACATGGGCGACTGCCGTGATGTTGTCCGACTGGATCAACACCGGTCTTCCTTGAAGCAGAGGTTCCGCCTGGCTTAGAGCATTGTAGATTGCTCTTAGTTCCAGAATGCTTATGTGAAGAGACTTTTTCAGGCTCGACCACACTCCCTGGAAATTTCTTCCCTGTGTGACTGCTCCCCAGCCTCTCTGGCTGGCACCCGTGGTCACCAGGATCCAATCCTGCATGCCGAATCTGCGGCCCTCCAATAGATGAGCCTCCTGCAACCACCACAGAAGGGATACCCTTGTCCTCGGCGACAGGGTTATCCGCAGGTGCATCTGAAGATGCGACCCTGACCATTTGTCCAACAGATCCCTTTGCATGGAATCTGCCGAAAGGGATTGCTTCGTAAGAAGCTACCATTTTTTCCCAGGACTCTTGTGCATTGATGTACAGACACCTTTCCTGGTTTTAGGAGGTTCCTGACCAGGTCAGATAACTCCTTGGCTTTTTCTTCGGGAAGAAAAACCTTTTCTGAACTGTGTCCAGAATCATCCCCAGGAACAGCAGACGAGTTGTCGGCATTAATTGGGATTTTGGAATATTCAGAATCCATCCGTGCTGCTTTAGCACCTCTCGAGATAGTGCTAAACCCATCTCTAGCTGTTCTCTGGACCTTGCCCTTATTAGGAGATCGTCCAAGTATGGGATAATTAATACGCCTTTTCTTCGAAGAAGAAATATTATCTCGGCCATTACCTTTGTAAAGACCCGAGGTGCCGTGGACAAACCAAACGGCAGCGTCTGAAACTGATAGTGACAGTTTTGTACAACGAACCTGAGGTACCCCTGGTGTGAGGGGTAATTGGAACGTGGAGATACGCATCCTTGATGTCCAAGGATACCATAAAGTCCCCTTCTTCCAGGTTCGCTATCACTGCTCTGAGTGACTCCATCTTGAACTTGAACTTCTTTATGTACAGGTTCAAGGACTTCAGATTTAGAATAGGCCTTACCGAGCCATCCGGCTTCGGTACCACAAAAAGAGTGGAATAATACCCCTTCCCTTGTTGTAGAAGAGGTACCTTGACTATCACCTGCTGAGAATACAGCTTGTGAATGGCTTCCAAAACCGTCTCCCTTTCTGAGGGGGACGTTGGTAAAGCAGACTTCAGGAAACGGCGAGGTGGCTCTGTCTCTAATTTCAACCTGTACCCCTGAGATATTATCTGCAGGATCCAGGGATTTACCTGCGAGTGAGCCCACTGCGCGCTGTAATTCTTGAGACGACCGCCTACCGCCCCCGAGTCCGCTTGCGAAGCCCCAGCGTCATGCTGAGGCTTTTGTAGAAGCCGGGGAGGGCTTCTGTTCCTGGGAAGGAGCTGCCTGTTGCTGTCTCTTCCCTCGTCCTCTGCCTCGTGGCAGATATGAATAGCCCTTTGCTCTCTTATTTTTAAAGGAACGAAAAGGCTGCGGTTGAAAGGTCGGTGCCTTTTTCTGTTGGGGAGTGACTTGAGGTAGAAAGGTGGATTTCCCGGCCGTAGCCGTGGCCACCAAATCCGATAGACCGACCCCAAATAACTCCTCTACGCATCGCCTGTCCACTGTCGTGTCCATAAAGCTCTTCTGGCCGAAATGGACATAGCACTTACCCGTGATGCCAGTGTGCAGATATCTCTCTGTGCATCACGCATATAAAGAAATGCATCCTTTATTTGTTCTAACGACAGTAAAATATTGTCCCTGTCCAGGGTATCAATATTTTCGATCAGGGACTCTGACCAAACTACCCCAGCACTGCACATCCAGGCAGTCGCAATAGCTGGTCGTAGTATAACACCTGCATGTGTGTATATACCTTTTTGGATATTTTCCATCCTCCTATCTGATGGATCTTTAAGTGCGGCCGTCTCAGGAGAGGGTAACGCCACTTGTTTTGATAAGCGTGTTAGCGCTTTGTCCACCCTAGGAGGTGTTTCCCAGCGCTCCCTAACCTCTGGCGGGAAAGGGTATAAAGCCAATAACTTCTTTGAAATTAGCAGTTTTTTATCGGGGCACCCCACGCTTCATCACACACGTCATTTAATTCTTCTGATTCGGTAAAAACTACTGGTAGTTTTTTCACACCCCACATAATACCCTGTTTAGTGGTACCTGTAGTATCAGCTAAATGTAACATCTCCTTTATTGCCAAAATCATATAACGTGTGGCCCTTTTGGAAAATACGGTTGATTCGTCACCTTCACTACCGGAATCAGTGCCTGTGTCTGGGTCTGTGTCGACCGACTGAGGCAAGGGGCGTTTTACAGCCCCTGACGGTGTTTGAGGCGCCTGGACAGGCACTAAGTGAGTGTCCGGCCGCCTCATGTCGGCAAACGACTGCTTAAGCGAGTTGACGCTATCCCGTAATTCCACAAATAAAGGCATCCATTCTGGTGTCGACCCCCTAGAAGGTGACATCCTCATATTTGGCAATTGCTCCGCCTCCACACCAATAACGTCCTCATACATGTCGACACACACGTACCGACACACAGCAGACACACAGGGAATGCTCTATACGAAGACAGGACCCACTAGCCCTTTGGGGAGACAGAGGGAGAGTCTGCCAGCACACACCAAAAAGCGCTATATATGACAGGGATAGCCTTATGATTAAGTGCTCCCTTATAGCTGCTTTTATATTAATATATTGCCATTTATTTTGCCCCCCCTCTCTGTTATACCCTGTTTCTGTAGTGCAGTGCAGGGGAGAGACCTGGGAGCCTTCCTGACCAGCGGAGCTGTGACAGAAAATGGCGCCGTGTGCTGAGGAGATAGGCCCCGCCCCTTTTCCGGCGGGCTCGTCTCCCGCTATTTAGTACATTTAGGCAGGGGTAAATATCTCCATATAGCCTCTGGGGCTATATGTGAGGTATTTTTAGCCTTTTTAAAGGTTTACATTTGCCTCCCAGGGCGCCCCCCCCCAGCGCCCTGCACCCTCAGTGACTGCCGTGTGAAGTGTGCTGAGAGGAAAATGGCGCACAGCTGCAGTGCTGTGCGCTACCTTAAGAAGACTGCAGGAGTCTTCAGCCGCCGATTCTGGACCTCTTCTTGCTTCAGCATCTGTGAGGGGGCCGGCGGCGTGGCTCCGGTGACCATCCAGGCTGTACCTGTGATCGTCCCTCTGGAGCTTCATGTCCAGTAGCCAAGAAGCCAATCCATCCTGCACGCAGGTGAGTTCACTTCTTCTCCCCTCTGTCCCTCGTTGCAGTGATCCTGTTGCCAGCAGGAATCACTGTAAAATAAAAAACCTAAGCTAAACTCTCTAAGCAGCTCTTTATGAGAGCCACCTAGAATTGCACCCTTCTCGGCCGGGCACAAAAATCTAACTGGAGTCTGGAGGGGGGTCGTGGGGGGAGGAGCCAGTGCACACCACCTGACCTGTAAAAGCTTTACTTTTGTGCCCTGTCTCCTGCGGAGCCGCTGTTCCCCATGGTCCTTTCAGGAACCCCAGCATCCACTTAGGACGATAGAGAAATTATATATACTTTTCTATAGCTTCTATACTGCTTGTCAGGACACATGTGTCACAGTTACACCACTCTGTACTACTACTGATATACAGTAATATATATACTTTTTTATAGCTTCTATACTGCCTGTCAGGACACGTGTCACAGTTACACCGCTCTGTCTGTACTGATATATACAATAATATATATACTTTTCTTATTTTCTATAGCTTCTATACTGCTTGTCAGGACACATGTGTCACAGTTACACCGCTCTGTACTGATATACAGTAATATTATATATACTTTTCTATAGCTTCTATACTGCTTGTCAGGACACGTGTCACAGTTACACCGCTCTGTCTGTACTGATATATACAATAATATATATACTTTTCTTATTTTCTATAGCTTCTATACTGCTTGTCAGGACACATGTGTCACAGTTACACCGCTCTGTCTGTACTGATATATACAATAATATATATACTTTTCTATAGCTTCTAGTATTACGGTGCAGCATTTTGGTGACTAACAGTATATATTTGTACAGTAGGCGATTGCTGTATCTTGCAGCTCTGTGTCACTGCAAGTATCCATCCATTCCATTTTCTTCCAGTGATTTGGACCAATAATACCATTGATTAGAACGAATAATTCCAGTGATTTTGTCATTTTCTTCCAGTGACTTGGACCAATAATACCATTGATTAGAACGAATAATTCCAGTGATTTTGTCATTTTCTTCCAGTGATTTGAACCAATAATACCATTGATTAGAACAAATAATTCCAGTGATTTTGTCATTTTCTTCCAGTGATTTGGACCAATAATACCATTGATTAGAACGAATAATTCCAGTGATTTTGTCATTTTCTTCCAGTGATTTGGACCAATAAAACCATTGATTAGAACAAATAATTCCTGTGATATTGAGGTGTTTGTGTCGCTTAGCTTAGCTTAGCCGTCCAGCAACCACAGTGCACCTCTTTTTCTCTTTTCTTTGCATCATGTGCTGTTTGGGGCCAATTTTTTTAAGTGCGATCCTGTCTGACACTGCAGTGCCACTCCTAGATGGGCCAGGTGTTTGTGCCGCCCTCTTGGGTCGCTTTGCTTAGTCATCCAGCGACCTCGGTGCAAATTTTAGGACTAAAAATAGTATTGTGAGGTGTGAGGTGTTCAGAATAGACTGGAAATGAGTGGAAATTGTGGTTATTGAGGTTAATAATACTATAGGATCAAAATTACCCCCAAATTCTATGATTTAAGCTGTTTTTGAGGGTTTTTTTTAAAAAAAAAACCCGAATCCAAAACACACCCGAATTCGACAAAAAAATTTCAGGGAGGTTTTGCCAAAACGCGACTGAATCCAAAACACGGCCGCGGCACCGAATCCAAAACCAAAACCCGAAAAATGTCCGGTGCACATCTCTAATATATATATATATATATATATATTATATATATATATATATATATATATATATATACACACCACTCTCCTTCCACGGTCTATATATTATATACTGTATAATATATATTATATATATCCACATTTATTTCCTTTCCATTCATAGAGAGAAAATGGAGTAGGGATCAGAGATAAAGGGGTTTTGGACAGGGACCAGGGAGAAGGGGGTATGGAACAGGAATCCTAGACAGCCTTGCTTCAAAGGACCTCCATTTTGTGGCTAGCATCGCTGATTCCCTGCTTTGTCAGCCTGAGAATGACAGGAGGTGAGGTGTGCCGTGGACCTGTCTCTCTACCTTCTTTCACTGGATGCCGCAGCTACTGCTGGGGAGGGGACAGGGACTGTTGGGACACACTGACTGTGAGCCGTGGAGAACTAACTGGAGACCAGACAGCAAAGTGCTGTCCTGCCCTCCATTAATGTGGCATTTTTGGTAGCATTGTGGGGGTCTCCTGTGAGGGGGGCCCTCGGACGATCACCCCTGTCGCCCCACCTATAATCTGGCCCTGAGTTAGTCTATAGTATGAGCTCCAATAAACATTGTAAGTTAAAAAATAAATAATTTTTTTCAACTTAACATGAATTTTAATAAAATAAAAATGTATGATATAAATTGTCATTAGCATGGTCTTTCACATCTACATTCAGTGCATCTGGAAAGTATTCACGGCGCTTCACTTTTTCCACATTTTGTTATGTTACAGCCTTCTTCTACAAAAGAATAAATTCATTTATTCCCTCAAAATTCTACACACAATACCCCATAATGATGTGAAAATAGTTTTTTTGAGATTATTGCAAATTTATTAAAAATAAAAACCTAAGAAATCACAGGTACATAAGTATTCACAGCCTTTGCCATGAAGCTCAAATTTGAGGTCAGGTGTATCCTGTTTCCATTGATCATCCTTGAGATGTTCCTACAGCTTAATTGGAGTCCACCTGTGGTAAGTTCAGCTCATTAGACATGATTTGGAAAGGCACACACCTGTCTATATAAGGTCCCACACTTGACAGTGCATGTCTGTGCACAAACCAAGCATGAAGTCAAAGAAATTGTCTGTAGACCTCCGAGACAGGATTGTCTCGAGGCACAAATCTGGAGAAGGGTACAGAAAAATATCTGCTCCTTTGAAGGTCCCAGTGAGCACAGTGGCCTCCATCATCTGTAAATGGAAGAAGTTCGGAACCACCAGGACTCTTCCTAGAGCTGGCCGGTCATCTAAACTGAGTGATCAGGGGAGAAGGGCCCTAGTCAGGGAGGTGACCAAGAACCTGATGGTCACTCTGTCAGAGCTACAGCATTCCTCTGTGGAGAGAGGAGAACCTTCCAGAAGGACAACCATCTCTGCAGCAATCCACCAATCAGGCCTGTATAGTAAAAAGCACATGGCAGCCCGCCTGGAGTTTGCTAAAATGCACCTGAAAGACTCTCAGACCATGAGAAACAAAATTCTCTGGTCTGATGAGACACTTTGGCGTGAATGCCAGGTGTTATGTTTGGAGGAAACCAGGCACCGCTCATCACCAGGCCAATGCCATCCCTACAGTGAAGCATGGTGGTGACAGCATCATTCTGTGGGGATGTTTTCAGCGGCAGGAACTGGGAGACTAGTCAGGATAGAGGGAAATAGTAATGCAGTAATGTACAGAGACAAACTAACAATACAAATAGCAGCGCTTTGTTGATGAAATGTCACATCTGCAACTTTAGATATTCAATAATAGTAAATTTAATTTCATAAAATTGGGCTTCCAAGTGGTTAAGTAAAACACAAATAAAAATTATTAGTAAAAAGGCCACACAAATTGGGTATCAAATACTGCTATTATTGAATATCTCAAGTTGCAGATGTGACATTTCATCAACAAAGCGCTGCTATTTGTATTGTTTGTTTGTATTCCTAGGTAGAGGGATTGACTATCCCCATTTTAGCAGCAGCTTTGTTTGTCTTAGCAGGTGGTGACGAAGTGGTGTTTTTATATATATATATATATATATATATATATATATATATCTTCAAAAAATAAGGATGCACTCACCAGACTTCTTCAAAAAGTACAAAACGAGCCTTTAATGCCAACAGCACATACTCACAAGGTAATGGTCAACGTTTCGGCTCACCACAGAGCCTTTTTCAAGACCAGATGCCATCTCCCTTGCACTGATCTAAATGCAAGGGCCATATATACAGTACCATCACTGTGGTCACACCCCCCAATCTACTAATTAGCTCCAGAGGATGTTAAAGGCTTAAGTTAAGGATGCAAACAACGCAACACATTTGAAGTAAGCCAACCTAGATGTCCGCATATGCCCAAAGAAACAAAGTCAACGCAAGGTGGCACCTTATTACATCTTAAAACCGCTCAAATCGGCCAGTGGAACGCACGCCGGGATCCTGGAACGCATCCCGCTTCCGGCCCGGCCCGCGTCACTTCCTGTATGTAGCAGCGTCTAATCGTGATGACCCGATGGGACGCACGCACAGGCAGTGAAGCGCATCGCGCTTCCTGCCTAGCCCGCGTCACTTCCTTTATGACATACTTGCATAGTCAGCGTTGCTAAGTAACGATCCGGCCGGCACCAGACAAAAACGGTATCACCTGTCGCATCCCCTTCATACTTATAGTATACTAAAGCTGCTTAGTCATAGTAGAACACCCATTTAAATTTTATTCTTGATTCAAAACCGAAGGGCTAATGCTTAAAACGTATATAGAGCTTTATTGATTTAATACATATATAGCCACATTCATAGGCTAACCTTCATTGCTCATTATATATAGTGGCTATATCAGGTACCTACTGTTCCCAGCATCACCATTCATCAATAAAAATACCTGAATACCCATGATCATGGAATCAGCCCCCACAAACAACATTCTTCGATACAAGTTAAGAACCAATATTACAAAGATTGGCCACTCCATGTGTTGTGCTGTTCACACCATACCCACAATTCTATATCAAATTATACTAACGATCCCTATTCAACAGCTCATTTACAAAACAGCCTAGTGATCCACAAGCGCGATATATATGGCCCTATCAGGGTAATGGTCAAAAACATTAGAGTAATGTGTTAATAAGACTAACACCAAACATAAAACACATAACTAGTGCACAAAAAATATATATAGTGCACATTGGCCCTCATTCCGAGTTGTTCGCTCGCAAGCTGCTTTTAGCAGCTTTACACACGCTAAGCCGCCGCCTAATGGGAGTGAATCTTAGCTTCTTAAAATTGCGAACGAAAGATTCTCAAAATTGCGACCACACACCTCTTAGCAGTTTCTGAGTAGCTCCAGACTTACTCGGCATCTGCGATCAGTTCAGTGCTTGTCGTCACAAACACACCCAGCGTTCGCCCAGACACTCCTCCGTTTCTTCAGCCACTCCCACGTTTTCCCCAGAAACGGTAGCGTTTTTTCGCACACACCCATAAAACGGCCTGTTTCCGCCCAGAAACACCCACTTCCTGTCAATCACATTACGATCACCAGAACGAAGAAAAAACCGTGAGTAAAATTCCTAACTGCATAGCAAATTTACTTGGCGCAGTCGCAGTGCGGACATTGCGCATGCGCACTAAGCGGAAAATCGCTGCGATGCGAAAAAATTTACCGAGCGAACAACTCGGAATGACCCCCATTGTTGTGAATAAATCACATTAATGCATAAATTTGCACTACACAGAAAAAAACAAAAAACGGATCAGAGGATATGTCACGTGACACACTACAATGGCGAGAACACCCCAGCACTGTCGGGGGAAAAAAAAAAAAAAAAAGGAAGGAAAACAGAAAAAAGGGTATACAGACCCTAACAGAACATAGGATTATCGAAAAATCATAAAAATTATATATGATATTGCTAGCCAAAGCAACAGTCCAGACATCCATCATAAGAACATATGTAATGGATTTTGTTCATTCAAACCCTTTGGTGATAATGGCCCTCATTCCGAGTCGTTCGCTCGGTATTTTTCATCGCATCGCAATGAAAATCCGCTTAGTACGCATGCGCAATATTCGCACTGCGACTGCGCCAAGTAAATTAACAATGAAGATAGTATTTTTACTCACGGCTTTTTCATCGCTCCGGCGATCGTAATGTGATTGACAGGAAATGGGTGTTACTGGGCGGAAACACGGCGTTTTATGGGCGTGTGGTTGAAAACGCTACCGTTTCCGGAAAAAACGCAGGAGTGGCTGGAGAAACGGGGGAGTGTCTGAGCGAACGCTGGGTGTGTTTGTGACGTCAAACCAGGAACGACAAGCACTGAACTGATCGCACAGGCAGAGTAAGGTTGAAGTTACTCAGAAACTGCAAAGTAGTTTGTAATCGCAATATTGCGATTACATCGGTCGCAATTTTAAGAAGCTAGGATACACTCCCAGTAGGCGTAGGCTTAGCGTGTGTAACTCTGCTAAATTCGCCTTGCGACCGATCAACTCGGAATGAGGGCCAATGTCCCTAAAAAATGAATCCAATATGCTTCTCTCTTTAATAGCAACTTATCCCTGTCACCACCCCTAGGCAAAGGGGGGACCCAGTCAATCATCATGGAACGCAGGGTAGAAAGTTGATGTTTGTGTTGCAGGAAATGTGCAGCGACCGGTTTATCAGTCTTGCCTGTAGAATATGCCAAGTGGATAGACAACCGGTGCTGATTCATTCTTTCCCGGAACGTCCGGACTGTCTTGCCAATATACATTTTGCCACATGGGCAAACCAGATAATAGACAACATGATCATGGGTGACATGGGTGATTAAAGAACTGTCCCGTGACCATGGATCTACACGTAGTGCGCTGAAGGCAATTGTAACAACCAGGGCGTTTACCGAGCCATCGAGTGTTGTCTTGTTGACCAGGCTTCATCGTTGGTCTTAGTAGCATGTCTTTCAGGTTCTGACCCCGTTGTATACTAAATGTTACAAGTGCCTTCAGTGCACTATGTGTAGATCCATGGTCACGGGACAGTTCTTTAATCACCCACTTTATGGGACAAAAATAAAATTAAGACTTCATTTGGTATGTACTATGGATCATGTTGTCTATTATCTGGTTTGCCCATGTGGCAAAATGTATATTGGCAAGACAGTCCGGACATATCCTCTGATCCATTTTTTGTTTTTTTCTGTGTAGTGCAAATTTATGCATTAATGTGATTTATTCACAACAATGTGCACTATATATATTTTTTGTGCACTAGTTATGTGTTTTATGTAGTGATGAGCGGGTTCGGTTTCTCGGAAACCGAACCCCCCCGAACTTCACCCATTTTACACGGGTCCGAGCCATACTCGGATTCTCCCGTATGGCTCGGTTAACCAAAGCGCGCCCGAACGTCATCATCCCGCTGTCGGATTCTCGCGAGATTCGGATTCTATATAAGCAGCCGCGCGTCGCCGCCATTTTCACTCGTGCATTGGAAATGTTAGGGAGAGGACGTGGCTGGCGTCCTCTCCGTTATTGTTGAACTTGATTGTGCACTATTGCTTAATTGTGGGGAGGGCTGGGGAGCAGCTGTATAATATAGGAGGAGTACAGTGCAGAGTTTTGCTGATCAGTGACCACCAGTTATCCGTTCTCTGCCTGAAAAAAACGCTCCATATCTGTGCTCAGTGTGCTGCATATATCTGTGCTCACACTGCTTAATTGTTGGGACTGGGGAGCAGCTGTATTATATAGCAGGAGTACAGTGCAGAGTTTTGCTGACAGTGACCACCAGTATACGTTGTCTGCCTGAAAAACACTGCATATCTGTGCTCAGTGTGCTGCTTTATTGTGGGGACTGGGGACCACCAGTATAATATTATATAGGAGGAGTACAGTGCAGAGTTTTGCTGACCAGTGACCACCAGTATATAATATATAGCATTACGGTACAGTAGGCCACTGCTGTACCTACCTCTGTGTCGTCATTAAGTATACTATCCATCTACATTCTATACCTGTGGTGCATTTTAGTTTTGCAGTTTGCTGACACAGTGACCACCAGTATACTATATATAGCAGTACGGTACGGAAGGCCACTGCTGTACCTACCTCTGTGTCGTCATTAAGTATACTATCCATCTACATTCTATACCTGTGGTGCATTTCAGTTGTGCAGTTTGCTGACACAGTGACCACCAGTATATATAGCAGTACGGTACGGAAGGCCACTGCTGTACCTACCTCTGTGTCGTCATTAAGTATACTATCCATCTACATTCTATACCTGTGGTGCATTTTAGTTTTGCAGTTTGCTGACACAGTGACCACCAGTATACTATATATAGCAGTACGGAAGGCCACTGCTGTACCTACCTCTGTGTCGTCATTAAGTATACTATCCATCTACATTCTATACCTGTGGTGCATTTTAGTTTTGCAGTTTGCTGACACAGTGACCACCAGTATACTATATATAGCAGTACGGTACGGAAGGCCACTGCTGTACCTACCTCTGTGTCGTCATTAAGTATACTGTCAAAGTCAGAAAAATATCACGATGCACACTGCCATATTTGCACCTCATACAGGTCCGCGCTGCGCATGCGTGCGCATACTCGCTGATGCGGGCACCCGCAGGCGCACGGTATGCGCATTTACGGTAGAGTTTCTGTGCGCCCAGCGTGCGACTCAATCGTTATATATTTTCACCATATAATGTATTTTGTAGATCATGGTCCCCTTGATAGATTCTGAAAGTTTAGTTAATATAGCATGTTCATGGACAGAGAGATCCCTCTTTGTTTGATACGAAGGGTCATACAGGGTTCATACAGTGGTGTTTAGTATCCATCGGAAGAGTATTTAATTAGCAATATTCCGGTGTTGGTTTGAAGCTGATTAATCGCTCGTGCGAATAGTTATGGACATAAGAAGTTTATGTACTTTTACTATTATTTGCACTTACTTATCCATGCGGCGGGAAACCTAGTTTCCCACCCACCTGAGCAGTTGGAAATGGTCTCAGCCCACCTGTATGAATCAACCTATGACCTCTTGTTATAATGCGAAGACGAATTCCTGTGTCCAATGAACAATGAGATTGTAGGGACCATTGAATTGTATTGTGTGTGGGGCATAAATAGACAAGCCGATCATATCCAGCTCACTCTCTTCAACGGTTCTCATTGCTGATAATCGGGAGCTGGATATCGAGGCGCATGCGATCGTTCCCCCTGTGCGTAAGTTTTCTCCGCAATCATATTGTCTTTATTGTTATTGTGAGCCAAATCTCTCTCTCTCTCTATATCTCTCTCTCTCTCTCTCTCTCCTCCTCTTTCTCTCTCATTTTCCCTTAAACGTAATTGTATTGTATTATATTTCCTGTGTAGTTATCTGGTTAGTTAGTCTATGTTATATTGTAGTGTATGACTTGTATTGTATTATTCTTTTTTCCAAGTATAACATTCATATAAGGCGTTAGACCCTAAGCCCGGTATTTGTGTATTTCTTATAGTGTTAAGTATTCTCAGAGTGTCGGTGACGCTCGAACAGCTTTTAAGTTAATAAGGTTACACTGTGTTGCATCTACACTCTATCATTACATAAAGGTTTCACTGCATAATACATTGTTTATGGTTTAGATATAAAGGTTTAACATTGTGAGCGTTAGCGCCGCTGGTGATCTCCTCGTGGTCCCGAGCGTCCGCTACGCTATAGCGAAACATTACGTTAGTCGGCAGCCAATAGCCTGCCTGCCTGTGATCTCTTGGCCGTGAGCGAACGTGACGCTTGAGCGTCTCGACTACGGCTAAGCGATTGTTACGCAACGTGCGTACCCTTGCGGTACTCCATACGTCAATAGCGTACAGTGTTCTTAGACCTCTTAAAGGGTTTTAAATAAGATAAATATTTAGCTTTATCAATTGGCGGCTCGTCCGTCCTTCACATATCTCTGCTAGGTAATTTCAGCAGACATTATCCATCAGCAAAGGGCGGGAGATCATATTCCACGTAGTGCTGTCTGGATAAGCGTCTGCTTCGCTTAGTAAAGGGTGCTGAGGGAATCCGGAACCGGAGGTAAGAACAACACGCTAGTGTCTTTTAAAACTGTTTATTTCTGTCTTGCGTACGCACACACGCATATCTGCATTTCTTTTATTCGTGCATTTTCATATATCACTCTCCTGTTTGCCATTTTATAATTGATAAACGTGCTAAGAGAGATTTGTCGCTATTTCATAGTTAAAGTGTAAAAGTAATACATTAAGGGATAAAGTGCAAAGCTCGCACACAGCTCTACCTAAAGATACAAGGAGAGATTGGTGTGGTGCTCAGTAGATGATCGAGGATCATCTACATTGATAAATGTGTTAATTGTGTTACGGTGGATATCTGCTTTGCGTGCACGTGTCTCTAACAAAAGACTGAGACTCGCGTACGCAACTCAAAGGCCGACGCACGCAGCGTACATTACGCAACGGAGCGTCCGGGTACGCCCACGTAACTCAAATCACACGCTAGTGTTATTTTTTTAACAGGCGAAAAGGTGGCAACGCGATAAATAGCGCAAGTCTATTTTAGTGTCCAAAATTTAGACTAACAGATCCTTCTCCAAATTTACAACACATCTGGTCTAAAGGAAAGAAATTTCTGCGCAGAAATAGAAATAGAAACAAAAGTGTACATGTGGTGAGTGAGTGTTTGCAATTATACAATTTTTTGAGGTTGAACCACAAGAAGTCGAGTTCTCGTGAGGTACATGCATGTAAGTGACGTACATGGTGGCTAGGGAGGCATCCCTTGTTAAACATAAATCTGAGCATTAGAGTATAGCAGACCAGGAGGTCATACTGTAGTACAGACCAGGAGGTCCGGAACAGACCAGGAGGTCCAGGTACAGCAGACAAGGAAGTCCGCTATAAATAGAGAAAAGAGCACAACCCAGGGGGTTGGTGCGGAACCCATATAGGCCATAAAGCTCATGCTGAAGGAATTCGCAGCCGCAATTTTCGATTCCGCTGGTCGCTCCGTACATAAGATTAGTTGCTTATGTGCAGAACGATTGTACCGCACGTAATTGTGTGCATTAGTTAGTCTGACCAGTGCCATTTGTGTACGAAACGGGTCATAAACGCTATTTGTACATTCTAACGTGATTTGTGTAATTTTTTTTATTTTAAGGGAGGTTCGCCAGTCACTTGGGAACTATCCAACAACCAATAGTTACTGGAAAGGGTCAATGCTCTGCGGAACACACTCACATGTTCCAGTAAATAAAGGTTCATAGGGGCCCTGGGTCGAGTACGCCAGCACTAGGACAGTGTGTAGGTCGTATTGGTCGGCGTGGGCGAGTGAGTGGGGTACTCGGTAAACCGCCACCGTCAGCCTATCGTGAACATTTTGGTTTTTGTAAGGGTTGGCTGAAGAAAGCAACACCTTCAAACTATGGGGGCCAATTGTTCAGGTAGGGGGCGATCAACCTCGGTTCGGGTTGATTCAGTAAACCGACCAGTCGGGTCGGCAAGGTACGTAATGTGTGAAAAATACGGGTCACACACAGAAGTTTTATGTGATGAATGGGAGAGAATGACTGTACATGACGGGGAGAAATTCCCAAGAGTAGGTAGCTTTAGCCCAGAAGTGTTACAAAATTTAAGGAGGAGGATATGTCTCATTAAATCAACAAAGAGACGGATCAAACATTATGATTATTTGCAGTTATGGCAACAGGAGGGTGAAATACAGAGAGGATTGGCTCAGGCGGCGGGATCTAACCCTATCAGGAAACTGATAGCCACGGCACCACCGCCACCTTACATAACGGGAGAGAAATTGGTTGCGGAGAATGACGCACTAGGGTGTAACAAACAAACACTTAGCAACTGTGTAAATGTTAATAAGTTAACCAATACAAGTATTAACCCGTGCAAGTTGTACCCTGTTTTGAACTTTCCCCAGGAGTGTGATCAAGAGGACGAATCGGCAACAATATCGGCGCTCTCTCTAGCAGCCACCATATCAGAAACTACAGTAGGCACGGCCCAACCCTTAAGATCAGTAACAAAGGCCCCTAGCGGAGGGACAGGTGAGGTCGTATCTACGGGTAAGTACGGCACCATACACTATGCTGAAACCATTTCACCACAGGTTATAGAATCTACACAGAATGATGTTGCTAGATTAAATCCTGTTAGGGTGATAGCTGTTCCAAATGGGAAAACAGACACCACAGGAGTCACTCCCATTAGGAACATTGCCATGTATAGCCCATTTTCCCGAATGGAATTAAGAACCATAGTGTCTGAATTCCCTGACCCTAGGAAAGACTTAGTTGCTAGCCAGAAATACATCAGAGACCTAGGGAACACTTTAGAGCCCAATAACAAAGACTGGCAGATATTGCTGAGGGCATGTTTACCCTCCAATGTCGACTCAGCTCAATTTTTAGCTGACTGTGGATTGGATCAGGATGTACCTCTTACAGATGTGTACAACAAAGATAATGTAAAAAGGATAAGTTTACAGTTAAAGGAGTATTTCCCAGCTGTAGTTAAATGGAACAAGATATTCTCCATTAAACAAAAAGAGTCAGAAACAGCTGCAGAGTATTTTCACAGGGCATTACTAGATATGGCTAAATACACAGGCATAGAGGACATTAAAACAAACATAAACCATCGAGAAGTAGCAGTATCTGTACTAATGGATGGTTTAAAAGAAGCATTAAAGACAAGGGTACAGACCACGCAACCATGTTGGCGAGGTCTGTCGGTGGCTACTTTGAGAGAGGCAGCTATTGATCACGATCGGAATATCACCAGACACAGGGAATTACAAGGTGATAAATTAATGGCCGTAAGTATACAGGCCCTGACCACAAGGCAGCCTTTGTATAAATCACCAAACCCTGTGGGTAAGTCAAATGTGGTAACCTGTTTTTCTTGTCATAGAGAGGGACACTTTGCACGAGACTGTAAATCGAGAAACATACAAAAGTCTTATCAACCCCCTAGACAACGACACGACACACGACATTGGGAGCAGGGTCCACAGAAACGGAGTTATGAGCCACATGCAGGGGAAACAAAAAGATACCCCCCGAACAGAGACTGGCAAGCCTCTGGTAGTTCCCATTTAACCCCATCTCAAGTAGTTGCTGCCAGCGGGATTCAGGGAGGTCACCATACCCAATAGGGGTGTGGCCATACCTGTAATCTGCAGCCAGTAAAATTGATTGCAAGTCTTGGAAGTGAACCCGAAATTGCAATTAATGTAGCTGGTAAATCATTAAACTTTCTTGTAGATACGGGGGCGGCCAAATCAGTGATAAATTCGACAGTGGGCATGAGAACCACTGGTAAGACAATTCCAGCCATGGGAGTAACGGGAGTAGTCCAGCATTACCCTGTTAGCAAACCAGCCGAGATTACAATAGGGCCGTTACATACCAAGCATTCCTTTTTGCTGGCTGCATCGGCACCGACTAATCTCCTGGGAAGAGACTTATTGTGTAAAATGGGGTGCGTCATTTATTGTACTCCTGAAGGTGTATTCTTGGACATACCTGAGAATCACGCTCAGGAAGTGCGAGACATGTTAGACTCCCCATCAAAATTAATGTCACATACCATTATGACAAATAGGACTCCCTCCCAGGTAGAAGAAATGACATCCCAGATACCAGAGTCACTTTGGACTAAAGATGGACAGGACACTGGATTAATGGCAAACGTAGCTCCAGTAGTTGTACAAGTAAAAGATGGTAGGATAGCTCCAAAAATCCCACAGTACCCTCTGAAGCCAGAGGTGGAGTTAGGAGTTTACCCAGTAATAGAGCGCTTGCTACAACAGGGCATTCTGGTAAGAACATCCAGCACTGCCAATAGTCCCATCTTCCCTGTGAAAAAGAGTGGGGGGAGGGGTTACAGGCTAGTGCAGGATCGAAGGGGGATTAACAAAATAGTTGAGAGTCAGTTCCCCGTAGTGCCAAATCCAGCTGTCATCCTTATGCAGATCCCTCCCACTGCGAAATTTTTCACTGTTATTGACCTCTGCTCCGCTTTCTTTTCGGTACCCCTACATCCTGACAGTTAATATTTGTTTGCATTTACATACAGAGGAGTCCAATACACATGGACTCGATTACCACAAGGTTTCATAGATAGTCCAAGTATATTTTCTCAGGCTTTGCATGATTGTTTACAGTCTTTCCAACCAGAGAGTGGATCAGTATTGATACAGTACGTGGATGATTTACTACTGTGTTCAGATTCATTGGAAGCATCCCTGAAGGATACGAAACAGCTCCTGTTTCATCTTTCAGACACAGGACACAAGGTTTCCAAAGACAAGTTACAATTATGCCAAACTAAAGTAAAATATTTGGGACACTGTCTAACACAAGGACTGAGACACCTGACCGCTGATAGAATTCAAGCAATTAGAGACATGACTCTGCCTCAAACCCAGCAACAGATCAGAACGTTTTTAGGAATGTGTGGGTATTGCCGTAACTGGATCCCAGGATTTTCCATTCTTGCGTTACCTTTGCAGGAGATGGTCTCCTCAAACAAACCTGATCGGATTTCGCATACAGACGAGTCCGAAATGGCATTTGAGAGACTTAAACAGTGCCTAACGCAGGCACCAGCATTAGGTATGCCAGACTATGGGAAACCCTTTGAGCTGTACGGAACAGAAAGTGCTGGTTGCGCGGCAGGCGTCCTAACCCAAAAGCACGGCGATGCCAGCAGGCCGGTAGCATACTACAGCGCTCGGCTAGATACGGTAGCGCGATCCCTCCCCACATGCTTGCGAAGCGTTGCTGCGATAGCATTGCTAGTAACGAAAAGCGAAGATGTAGTGCTAGGTCACAACCTCACAATACATACACCACATGCAGTGTCAGCCTTGTTAAATTCTGCCCAAACCAGGCACGTCTCATCAGCGCGGTTTACAAGATGGGAATTGGCACTAATGGCCCCCGTAAACATCACCATAAGGAGATGCAGTGCATTAAATCCTGCAACATATCTCCCAGGTGTGCCTGGACAGGCACAAAGGGTGGAGGATGAGAGTGGTGGGGAAGGAGGATTTAATACAAAGGAGGACACACATGATTGTATGGAATATTTGACCCAAAATTTTACCGCAAGGCCTGACATCAGTGACAACCCACTGGAAGATGTAGATCTTACCTTCTACACGGACGGTAGTTGTCACAGACAGTCAGATTCGGGAGGCTTGTGTACTGGATACGCAGTCGTAGATGACCAAGGCACCATAGAAGCAGAACCGCTAGGCCCACCTCACTCAGCCCAGGTTGCTGAACTGGTCGCCCTAACCAGAGCATGTGAATTGGCTAAGGGCAAGTCAGCCAATATCTACACCAATTCTAGATACGCCTTCGGGGTAGTCCATGATTTCGGAGCCCTATGGCGCCTCAGAAATTTCATGACAGCAGCTGGTACACCGGTAGCGCATGCAGCTCACATCAAAAGGCTTCTAACAGCGATACAGGAACCCGACAGAGTGGCTGTTATCAAGTGTAAAGCACACACATATAGCCAGGACCCAGTATCACTTGGTAACAGCCGAGCAGACGAAGCTGCTAAGTTAGCAGCTGGTACCCCCAGACAGACAGACACCACACAATTGATGGTATTTAATACCATCAACACACAGAAGTTGTGTGAAATGCAAAATTTGTGTTCCACACAGGAAAAGGCAGCCTGGAAGGCAAAGGGATATGGCCAGGAGTCCTCAGGACTCTGGACGTATGGACAAGGTAAACCAGTGGCCCCCAGAGCATATCTTCCATGTTTAGCTGAGGCAGCACACGGGCTGACTCATCTGGGCAAGGAGGGAATGTGTAAGTTGGTAAGAGCATATTGGTGCGCCCCAGGATTTTCATCTCATGCAAGTAAGAGAGCAATGTCATGCTTTACCTGCTTGAGAAAGAATATCGGAAAGCCAATACCAACAGAACCATCTCATATCCCACCTACAGGCGGCCCTTTTCAGGTAATACAGATTGACTTTATTCAATTACCTCCTTGTCGAAATTTGAAATATGTACTTGTTTGTATAGATGTATTCTCAAATTGGGTCGAAGCATTTCCTGCGGCCACAAACACCGCTATGTTTACTGCTAAGAAAATTGTGCAGGAATTTGTATGTAGATATGGTATCCCTAGAATAATTGAAAGTGATAGGGGTACCCATTTTACAGGTGATGTCTTTCAAGGAATGTGTAAGTTGATGGGAATTGATAGCAAGCTGCACACTCCATACCGTCCACAGGCGAGTGCGAAGGTGGAAAGAGTGAACAGCACTATTAAAAATAAATTGAGCAAAGTTATGGCAGAGACAGGATTGACATGGCCAGAAGCTTTACCCATTGTACTGTACAGCATCAGAACCACTCCCAGGTCCCCTCTTAATCTGTCTCCCTTTGAAATCTTGTTTGGTCGGCAACCGCATGTTATGATTAACTCTCAGGATGATTTGAAGTGTAACAATGAAGTGACTGTAAAATACTTGATTAACATGAGTAAACAGCTAAGGAACCAAAATGATAATTTGAAGTTGGTGATTCCTGATTTACCAGATAGTAATTGTCATGACATTGAACCTGGGGATTATGTAATGATACGGAATTTTCTACGCTCAGGTTGCCTTATTGACAGATGGGAAGGACCATACCAAGTCTTATTGACTAGCACTACAGCATTGAAGGTTGCCGAGAGAGAGACTTGGGTTCATTTGTACCACTGTAAGAAGGTTGCTGATCCAGAGAGGTCCCGTGATAAGGAACAGACGGTAGAGGAAGTTGTATCACTGGAGTGTCTGTTCCAGGAGGACTGAGGCGGCACCTGAGCATTGAAAATCATAAGATCAAAAGCGATTCCCTGTTCCCTTTTATTGTTTTTTTTCCACTTCCCATCCCCTCTCCCTCAATTATTTTTTTTCCCCCTTCTCATTCTTCTCCGTTTCCTCCTATAAGATGGACTTGCCCCAAGAGACTGTGATCCGGATTTTCCTGTTGACCATGATGTTGACCAGAGCAGTCTGTTCCGGCGAGAGTACCATGGAGGTCGAGAGAGGTTCTGGAATGGGTTCTGATGACAAAGATGGAGGCGTAGTTTTCCAAGAACAACTTAATCAACAAGTAAAGGCGAGTATCAGAAAACGATCCGATAGCATTGACAATAGAAGGAATTGTGAAGGATTGTTAGCTGAAGAAAACTGTATCTGTAGGCTCTGTGACAATGTAGTTGAGGATGGGTGCATTAAGAAATGCCAATCCAGTTTTAATATCCACATGGACCGGCATCCATTGAGTGACTATCACTCCTTAGTGGGTAGTGTGTTAAATCAAACAGATTGTTGGGTATGCTCTCAAGTACCTCAAGGCCATAGCAAATCAGGACTAGTACCATTTCCTTTAACGGTAGGGGAGGTACTTGAGCTAAAGGGTGGGAGACCGGTGGACAGGAGGTTTAATATCTCCAGTCCTCCTAGTTTGAAGCTCCACCAATATCATGCGGATAGATCCCTAATATGTTTTAACATTACCAATCCCCGAAAGCCGGGAAATTGGGAGGTGTCATGGAGTAACCAAACCATGACCTTTTCATATAGAGCAGATAGAATGCTTACAGATACAGAGCTTATACGCCACATAGCCAGTAGAGAAAAATCTTTCCGATATAGGTATACCCTAGGAAGTAGGATTACGAGAGTTGGAGAGGTATCACCAGGATACTGTGCACATATCGTACAAACGGATACGTGTACTAGACAGATGGGAGAATTAGGTGTAGGAGATTTCACATGGAGTATGTGTAATATGGTTATGTCCTACTCCGTCCCATATGTTCTCCCCGATGATGCATATTTCATATGCGGGAGGAAGGCGTATAAGTGGCTTGCCCCAAACTCTGAAGGATTGTGTTATATTGGAAAAGTACTGCCTGAGGTAATGACTGTATCACATGCCAAAATGAAAGATATACACCGTGGTGCCCAAGCTCCTTATACTAACACTCATTACGAGCACATAGTTAAAAGGCAACTGACAGAAAGGACAGAGCATTCGGCCTCTGACATGATCCATGAATCCACCGGGATTCAGGTTCTACTTGCGCTAGATTTCACTCGCACCGCTAGAGGAGTGCTGAACTATAGGTACATATCTGCGCTTGCAAATTTATTAGACAATATCACTGAAATGTATGACGACACTTTTAGGTATACTGGAAGGGAACTTCAAGCTTATAAAACAGAACTGGTTCAGCATAGGATGGTTCTTAATTATCTCACGGCAGTGACAGGTGGATATTGTGTCACACTGGCAACGCAGTATGGCGTGAAATGCTGCACATATATTACGAATAGCACCGAGGACCCGGTCGAGGTCATAGACCTAAAGATGGACGATATTCTCCAATTAAAATGGGAATTTCGCAGGAGACACAATCTCACCCTTGCTGCTGTGGGTAATGAGCTGACTGGTTGGGTGTCATGGTTGAACCCGCGAAATTGGTTCTCTGGTTTAGGAGAATGGGCTCAAGGAGTCATAATGGATGTAGGGAAGTTTCTCCTATGTATCTTAGGTGTTGTCATAACGATTGGCTTGATATTTAGGTGCGTTCAGGCTTTAACGAAGTGCAAACGTAGTACCAGGGTAATGAGTCTAAGGAGTGAGGAAACTGAAATTCCAATGGATTTGATTTATGACCCAACGGTAGAGACAATGATGTGATGAAAATGCGATTATACGGTCCGTTTCTTTCGCCTGTTTTTCCGTCTTCTCCAAGGTAAAAAGACCCACTTGGACAAGAAATTTGATGATCCTGTATACAGACAACTGATGGATTAAAGAAGAAGTTTTGACAACCTTATACACAGATATTTGATGAACTATGCCATAGACCCCCAGTTTCCCTAGAAATTTTAAAATTACGCTAGCCCAACACTTTTGTAAGTCTATGGACATTGACAAAGCTTTTGACCACACTTTTTTTTTGGCAAAAGCCCAAAGAAGACTGCATTCAACAGACACCAGACAAGCCTTCAACCGACAAATGTTCATTAACCTGACATAGAATACCACTGCATTTACCATAAGTGTTCTTTATCTTCATCTCTACAACCTTCAGGTAATGACACACATAGTCGATAGGGAATACAGGCACAGATATCAGCAATCACATATTCCCCCATTCATGTATCATCAACTAAAATGTGCTCCCCCATTTTGTTGCAACCAAAATCCGAAAAGAGCTCGGTAAAGTTTGACAGCCCATCCACAGACCCGTACCGCGGGATAAGAAGGAATTCAAATGTATACTTCGCAATACCTCGAAGCTTGATTTACAACACGTACGGCACGATGATACATGACCCCCCAAACATGGATTCATACACACATGCTTCTGCTATCTCACTAGGTCTTTGAAATGTTTTAGGAAGTGGCAGTTATTGTTGACTGCCAAAGGGTGGACTGTCAAAGTCAGAAAAATATCACGATGCACACTGCCATATTTGCACCTCATACAGGTCCGCGCTGCGCATGCGTGCGCTCTCCCGTGCGTGCGCATACTCGCTGATGCGGGCACCCGCAGGCGCACGGTATGCGCATTTACGGTAGAGTTTCTGTGCGCCCAGCGTGCGACTCAATCGTTATATATTTTCACCATATAATGTATTTTGTAGATCATGGTCCCCTTGATAGATTCTGAAAGTTTTTTTTTTTCCAATAAATGTTTATTGATGTAAGGTAAGAACATATTACAGCGAGTAATAGAAGACAGCAAATACAATTCAAACGTCATCATATCCAATTGATACAAACAATGACTGTTTATGAACTTAACATGGCCTGCTGATGGGGGTCTCCCCGGCTAGGGCCTTATCTGAAATTCAGAGATGCTTCAGGCCGTTCTAGATGCTAGCTGCTTCAATAAAGCATTTCCAATTTTTAAAACAGTTCCAGAAGACGTTTCAGAAGAGTACAGAGTGAAAAGGAAGAAGAGAAAAAGGAAAAAAGAAAAAGGGAGGGGTTAGAGAGTCTGAGAAGAGGGAGGAAGGGGGGAGGGGAGGACACAGCGAGTCTTCCGTGTCTAGTCTGGTCGGAAGTCTGAGGTGTACGTTTCTAGCTTCAGTCGTTTCCAAGAGGACAGCGGGGGGGGGGGGGGGGGGGGGGCCGGGTAGGGGATCAAAGTAAATGGTCCAGGTTGCTACAGCAATGTCGAGTAAGCTTGTGAGGCCTTAAATTCGAGCCAAGGGGACCAAGTGGCCGTAAACCTTTGGTTCGTCTCCGGTGTCACCCGCAATTCCTCCATAGTCATATACCAATCTACTCTGGCGACCCACTCCCCCATGGTAGGAGGGTTAGTTGATCGCCAGTGAACCGGAATGACCGCTTTAGCTGCGCTATTAAGAAACTTTAATAGAGATTTTTTATATGTTGACAGGGGCCACGAAGTACAGTTGAGGAGCCAGAAAGTAGGCTCCGAAGAAACCCCTGGATCCACTAACAATTTTGAAATTGCTATAACCTTGTCCCAAAAGGGACGAAGCTTGGGGCAGCTCCACCAAATATGCATCGGGGAGCCCAGATGGTTGTTGCATCTCCAACACGTATCTGTTACATTGGGAAACATTTTAGCTAATGTTTGGGGACACCTATACCAGCGAGACAGGACTTTAAAATGCGTCTCAAGAACCGAATAACTAGAGGAGCTGGCAAAGGTGGCCTGAAAGCTCCTTTCCCAATCCTCCTCCGACAAGTCTATCTGCACGTCATGGCCCCAGTCTCTGGCATATTTGGGTAGGTCTGGGAATTTATTCTCGATCAGTATCCTATAGCACCTTGAGAGGAAGTGTGGTGGGCGAGAAGGCTCCAGGCAAAGGCTCTCAAAAGCTGTTAATGGTCGACTCAGGCTCGGGCGCATAGCGCTCCCCATGGAAAAATGTTTTAATTGGAGATATTTCCAGATCTCTGAAGGCGATAGGTTCCACTTGGATTGTAGAAAGGGGAAAGGGACCATCTCTCCACGCTCCACCAACCCGCCGACACGTGTCACCCCCGCCCTTTTCCATGAGTCGAATCCCAGGCCTGAGGCAGCCGGTGGGAAATCTGGATTGTTGAACAGTGGGGTCATAGGGGAGTATTTAGATGATATGTGTGGTAGTACCCTAAGTCTGCCCCAGCGTGTAAGTGTGGGGCCAATAGTAGGATTATCCACGCGTGGCAGCTTTGAGCGCCAGGGGTAGTATGCAATGGGGGCAGGCATCATCGTTCCCTCGATATGAAACCACTGTTTTATGTCATGTGGGCGCGACCATTCCATAATTCGATGGAGAATAATGGCCTCATAGTACAGAGTAAAGTGCGGTAGCTGAAGACCCCCCTTGTGTTTAGGGCGAAAAAGGATGTCATGTCGAAAACGTGGACGTTTATCCCCCCAGACGAAGTCCCTCACCGAATTATGTAAGTCTCTGAACCATGCTTTGGGAATGGATATCGGGAGCGCCTGGAGGAGATAAAGGACCCTCGGCAGAACATTCATCTTGATGACACTAAGCCTCCCCAGCCAGGACAGTCTTTTGTTGCTCCAGTCCCGGAACTCAGAACGGAGTGAGGTCAGTAGTTTTTTGAAATTTTCGTCAAAAAGCCGTGATAAGTCTTTATGGAGTGTGACCCCCAAGTATTTGGAGCTAGAGGGATGCCAGTGGAAGGGGAAGGATTGTTTAAGGTTATCAAGAGCTTGGGAGGCCAGTGACACATTCACTGCCACTGACTTGGAGAGGTTAATCTTGAAGTTTGACATGGCACCGTACCTGTCAAGCTCTGTCATCAGGTTGGGGACAGACACCACCGGGTTGGACAGGATAGCTAACAAGTCACTAAAAACATATACCATATAAGAATATGTATATTACAAGGAAGCGCATATATATAATCTATTTGATTAAAAATTGTAAATATTTTTTATTTAGTATTCAATTTTCTTAATAATGCATGACATAATAAAACCTTAAAACACACCAAATCTGCAGTGCAAAGAAGTCCAGAAACTGTGACTATTACCGTCCAGATAACCATATACCGCTGGAGCTCCAATAAGGATTTTCTTTAAGCACACTAAGTGCTATTTTTGTAACTCCCCGGTGAAAAGCTGGTTATTTTTAAAGTGATATCCGTTGTTACTTTGTATCCACTAGCCAGAACAATATACTTTGTAGGAACTGCAAATGTTCACAATGTGCCTGCCGCACAGCAGCTAGTGTCCCCTTTCTCACCCCACCGCCAATGATTATTGCTCACCACAGCCGTACGTTGAAGCCTCAGTGCGGCTAGATCTTAAATGGTTAGTACCGAAGTTCTCTGGCGGGAGCGGCGGTAACAGCAGCGTCCACGGGGGAAGGGTGCACACTTTCAAAGTTGGTTTTAAATGATTCTTCCAAAGTGTTCTCTGGCATAGAGGGATTCTGGACAGCCTGCCGGTGTTTAAAATGGATCCATTTTAAACACCGGCAGGCTGTCCAGAATCCCTCTATGCCAGAGAACACTTTGGAAGAATCATTTAAAACCAACTTTGAAAGTGTGCACCCTTCCCCCGTGGACGCTGCTGTTACCGCCGCTCCCGCCAGAGAACTTCGGTACTAACCATTTAAGATCTAGCCGCACTGAGGCTTCAACGTACGGCTGTGGTGAGCAATAATCATTGGCGGTGGGGTGAGAAAGGGGACACTAGCTGCTGTGCGGCAGGCACATTGTGAACATTTGCAGTTCCTACAAAGTATATTGTTCTGGCTAGTGGATACAAAGTAACAACGGATATCACTTTAAAAATAACCAGCTTTTCACCGGGGAGTTACAAAAATAGCACTTAGTGTGCTTAAAGAAAATCCTTATTGGAGCTCCAGCGGTATATGGTTATCTGGACGGTAATAGTCACAGTTTCTGGACTTCTTTGCACTGCAGATTTGGTGTGTTTTAAGGTTTTATTATGTCATGCATTATTAAGAAAATTGAATACTAAATAAAAAATATTTACAATTTTTAATCAAATAGATTATATATATGCGCTTCCTTGTAATATACATATTCTTATATGGTATATGTTTTTAGTGTTCAAGTTTGGAGTAAGGTAGAATACTCTATTGGGAGCTGCAAATATATCATTTATAATTGGTACCCATCTAAGGAGTTAGTTTTAGTGCGCTTGATTGTTACACAGGTTTGACAGTTGAAATCATTAGTGGTTAGACAGTCAAAGCTGTGTGGTTTTGTTTTAGCTAACAAGTCATCTGCGAACAGTGCGAGTTTGAATTCTCTACCCCCAGCCGTGAGTCCCGAGATGTTCGGATTTAATCTAATGGCTCCCGCCAAGGCCTCCATGCAGAGGACAAAAATTAGTGGCGAGAGGGGACATCCTTGTCTAGTGCCATTCCTTATCGGAACCGGGCGGGACAGGTCTCCATTAATTTTAATCCTTGCAGAGGGGGAGTTATAAAGTGCTAAAATGCGCCCTAAACTGATCGGTCCCAACCCCAGGTGACGCAGGACCCCCTCCATGAACATCCAATCTACTCTGTCAAAAGCCTTCTCGGCATCGGTAGAAAGCACCACCATCGGTTCACGTTTGCTCGAGGCCAAGTGTATCAAATCAATGATTTTGGTGGTGTTATCGCGCGCCTCTCTTCCGGGTATGAAACCCACCTGATCCGTATGCACAATATTGGGGAGTAGCAGCTTCAATCTGTTTGCTATAAGTTTAGCAAACAGCTTGACGTCTGTGTTGAGGAGGGATATGGGTCGGTAGCTAGCGCATTGAGCCGGGTCTTTCCCATCCTTTGGTATAACCGTAATGAATGCCTCTAATGATTGAGGGGAGAAACCCCGGTCGTCAGAGATCTCATTGAATGCCAGTAGCATTTTGGGCAGGAGAGCGCTCTTAAAGAGCTTGTAATAAGAAACTGTATAGCCATCTGGGCCTGGGCTCTTTCCGGAAGGAGCTTCCTTAAGGGCTTGTTCAAGTTCCGGGAGGGAAAAAGGGGAGTCTAGCCAGGCACTCTCATCTGCTGATATTTTAGGGAGTCCTGCGTCGCTAAGGTATCCCTCCACCAGGTCTCGAGTTGTCGAGAGGGATGTCGGGGTTCCTAGTGTCCGAAGATTATATAATTTGGAGTAGTACGCGTGGAAGGTTTCGGCGATGTCCTTTGTAAGGGTGCGGCGGGTCCCCGCTGCATCCTGTACCGACTGTATAAATAGCGTGGCCCTCTGCGCGCGGAGCGCCCTAGCCAATAGCTTCCCCGGTCTGTTGCCCCATTGGTAGAAGCGGTTTCTACAGAGCCTGTAGTCCCTCTTAATGTCTGTGAACAACAATTTGTTGAGAGCAGATCTCGTCTCAGTCAGGGCGATCAGTACCGATGGGGAGGGGTTCGTTTTGTGTGATGTCTCTAAGTCCTTAAGTCGCTGGAGTAAGGTAGTCTTTTCCCCGAGTCTCTCTTTTTTCAGCATGGAGCCTAGCTGTATGAGCCTTCCTTGCAGAACACACTTGTGGGCCTCCCACACCGTGACCCGGGAGACATCTGGCGTCTCATTATCTAGAAAATAGTTCTCTGAAGTCTCAAGCAGCTGGGGCTGGAACCTCGTATCCATTAGAAGTTGTTCATTCAACCGCCAGGTACATTGCTTGGAGTATGGATGGGATGTCTCCAGGGTCAGGTGGACAGGAGCATGGTCCGACCAAGTGATTAGTCCAATAGCTGTTTCCCTAACTAAATGTAGGAATCTGTGAGGTAGGAGGAAATAGTCTAGTCTGGAGTAAACGTCTTGGGGTCTGGAGTAGAACGTATAGTCCCTGTCCCCGGGGTGTTGAAGCCGCCAAGTGTCGATCAGCTGGTGGTCGTGGAGAGATCGCCGCACCCCACGGTGCGATGCTAGGGAGGGCCTAGCCGGCGCCCCAGAGATGTCCACCTCTGGTTGGAGGGTCCAATTAAGATCGCCTCCAATAACTGGAATACCCACTATCAGGGGAGCTACGCGATTAAGAGCCTTCGCCAAGAAACTGGGTTGTGATTGGTTGGGAACGTATAGGTTAATAAATGTATACTGCTGATCAAACAGTGTACATTTCACTAGGAGTATCCTGCCCTCCCCCAAGGATTCGGACGTTATATCTCGGAAAGGCAAACGTTTAGATAGCAAAATAGCTACTCCCAGAGATTTACCCTTACTATTGTTGTTGTAGAAAGAATGTGGGTAGTTACGGTCTTTGAGACCCGGGGCCACTCCCACTTTGAAGTGGGTTTCCTGTAAAAACGCCACATCAGCTCTGAATGCGAAGAGGTCTCTAAGCAGCCTCGAGCGTTTCTCCGGAACATTGAGGCCCTTCACGTTAAGGGAAACCAGTTTTATATGTGTCAGTTTAGTGTCTACCGCCATCGACTGGAAACATATATGGAATGCTTAGTCCGACCCAGAAGACACGACATCTCGCACAGCATAGAGATATACAGTAGGGGGAGAGGGGGAAAAAGAAACAGAAACAGAAGCAAAGAGAACATAAAGAAGGTAGGTCGATAGACCTAACATATGCAGATATCAGCTGAAAAAATAAACTGAATAAATGGCAACTCTACCGCCTCCTGGGAGCTCGGACGCGCTATTCGCGTCGGAGGCCAAGAATACTCGGGCGGTGCAGGGGCGAACTGGGGGGTCAGTGCCAGCCCCAACCCCAACAGGGAATATAACATCATAATCAATAATATATCTGAACAGTTTGATCACACAACTAAGAAAAACAACCACTGAAAATAGATGGACGTTAACCAGGAACAGGTATCTCCGACCCGTACTGGTCTGGTGAACATTCGTTAGGTCGAGTACGATTTCCATGCCCCGACCACCTCCCAGCTGGGAGAGTGTGCCGCACGGCATGGAGATCTCCTGAGTCAGCAATAATTATTTTAAGCTAAGGAAGGACGCCCTGAAATTGTTCCAGTAAAAGTCCTGAACCAGGCAGCGATCTTCATCTCTTCGCCGTTTGCGTGGAGGAACGCAGCTCCCTAGGGGGTCTCGGGTTGCGGTGGACAAGGTGCCAGTCGTTGTCAGGGTGGGTGAGTTCAGGTGGGGCGCCGTCGATCAGGGGCTCCTGCCATTCTGGAAGAGAGACCTGTGGTATTCCCAGCGCTTGGCAGAAAAGGGGCAAGTCGGAGGGGTCTTTAAAGGTATATAGAGTCCCATTGTGCGAGGTCTGAAGGCCAAAAGGGAAGCTCCACCTATATTTAATGCCCAGTTTCCGAAGTTCTGCTGTGAGCGGGTGTAAGGCTCTGCGTTTCTGAAGGGTCGTCCACGATAGGTCCTGGAAAATCTGGAGTTTATGAGAGGCAGTCTCTATCACATCCATGCGGCGGGTTTTGAGAAGGATCTCCTCTTTTTCCGTGTAGTAATGAAGACGACAGATAATGTCGCGAGGGCGGTCAGACGGTGCGCCCCTGGGTCTCAAAGCTCGGTGGGCCCTGTCGAATTCAATTATGGAAGCAGGATCACGGCCCAAAATTTCATTGAAGACCGTCGTGAGGAAGTCAGTGAGGCAGGCAGGGGCAATATCCTCCGAAACTCCCCTGACCCTCAGGTTATTTCTCCTTCCGCGGTTATCCAAATCTTCTACACGGTCTTGGAGCTGTTGAAGGCAGGAAGCCTGTTTGATAACGGTGGCCCTGAGGGCGTTATGTGCTGCTGCTGTGTCAGAGGAGAAGCCCTCCAGCGTAGACAGGCGGGAGCCGATGTGCGTTATTTCTACCTGAACCGCAGCTATCTCTGAGCGTACCGTTTCCCGGACTCTCCCTTCCAAGTGCTCAAAGTCCTGCTTAGTTGGCAGGGCCTGCAGCAGGGTCAGAATCTGGGCGAGACTTCCCGGGTCCGTTGTGGCGTGTGGAGCTGCCGTCTGTGATCCCACCTGGGAAGCCGAGTCCGAGACAGGCGAGAAACGTGGGGTCGAGGGTAGGGAGGCATCCACCGTTGGGGCTGAGCCCTGGGGGAGAAAAAATTGCTGCATGTCTACCGAAGTCGGGGTATCCATTGCACGCGTCGAGGTGAGTGTATGTGACTTCCTTCCTCTCCCTTGCGATCCTTTCTTTCCTCTCACCATGGGGCACCTTGGGTACGTCAGTAGAACATCAGAAGTAACGTTGTGTGATTAGAGCATCCCCCCGTCGGGGTCGGTACCGGCACGCCACCCCAGAGTCTAGGTGGCTAGCCGGCCATCAGTGTAGGAGTAAACTTGCAAAAAAGAAATAGACCGGCCACTGGGCCATAGGTTGAGAGATAGTTCCGGGTCCTCTACGGCAAAGCGATGGCAGCTAAGTGACACAGTGAGGCCGGGCGCAGAAATGGCACTGGTGACTACAAATATGCCCTCCACGTTTCAGGTGATTCATCACAGGGACCCGAGGGGACAGGGAGCATGCGTGTGGAGTGTGAGCAATGAGCTGGCTAAAACAGGGGTGACAGGAGCCTGAGAATCCCTATGTGTTGTCTCTGCTATGGGTTGCAGGGATGGTGCCAGTCCCAAGATGGCCGCCGGCTGGACTCTAAAGTTGCAGCAGCCCACTGTCTCTCTCTCTGTCCCCGGATTGCAGGGGCCCGGTCAGTGGGGGTATTGGGAGTTGGGTCCTGTATTTTCAGCCCCACAGGAAAGCCCCTTCTGCAGCCGCTACGGCCGAGTGTTTAGCGGCGCCAACCGCAAGATGGCCGCCGCCACCGCCCGCCGCGGCCCTTACCTCGGGCGTCCTCGGCGGTCCGCAGTCCCCAGCTGGAGTCTCCGTGAGCCTGGCAGAGCGTCTAGCGGTGGAGCGTGCTTCCAGAGCGGGGGAGTAAATCCGCTGAGCGGGGCTGGGCGGGTCGGATCCGGTAAGGTGTTTCCTCCGGCGGCTCGCAGTCAAAATCGAGGTCCCGGCCTCAGCACCAGGGGTAGGCCGCAATCCGCAGGGGGCTTCACAGGGCCCCCTCGACTCCGCAGCACTCGCCCCCCAGCACCAGGTCGATCAGTAGGCCCAGTACAGCCCGTTGGCATGTAAAAGCGTGAGCCCAGGCACTTTAATAGGGAATTCCAAGCTGGAGCTCCACGTACTCCCAGCTTTCCCTGATGCCGGCCAAGCCACGCCCAGATTCTGAAAGTTTAGTTAATATAGCATGTTCATGGACAGAGAGATCCCTCTTTGTTTGATACGAAGGGTCAGACAGGGGTCATACAGTGGTGTTTAGTATCCATCGGAAGAGTATTTAATTAGCAATATTCCGGTGTTGGTTTGAAGCTGATTAATCGCTCGTGCGAATAGTTATGGACATAAGAAGTTTATGTACTTTTACTATTATTTGCACTTACTTATCCATGCGGAGGGAAACCTAGTTTCCCACCCACCTGAGCAGTTGGAAATGGTCTCAGCCCACCTGTATGAATCAACCTATGACCTCTTGTTATAATGCGAAGACGAATTCCTGTGTCCAATGAACAATGAGATTGTAGGGACCATTGAATTGTATTGTGTGTGGGGCATAAATAGACAAGCCGATCATATCCAGCTCACTCTCTTCAACGGTTCTCATTGCTGATAATCGGGAGCTGGATATCGAGGCGCATGCGATCGTTCCCCCTGTGCGTAAGTTTTCTCCGCAATCATATTGTCTTTATTGTTATTGTGAGCCAAATCTCTCTCTCTCTCTATATCTCTCTCTCTCTCTCTCCTCCTCTTTCTCTCTCATTTTCCCTTAAACGTAATTGTATTGTATTATATTTCCTGTGTAGTTATCTGGTTAGTTAGTCTATGTTATATTGTAGTGTATGACTTGTATTGTATTATTCTTTTTTCCAAGTATAACATTCATATAAGGCGTTAGACCCTAAGCCCGGTATTTGTGTATTTCTTATAGTGTTAAGTATTCTCAGAGTGTCGGTGACGCTCGAACAGCTTTTAAGTTAATAAGGTTACACTGTGTTGCATCTACACTCTATCATTACATAAAGGTTTCACTGCATAATACATTGTTTATGGTTTAGATATAAAGGTTTAACATTGTGAGCGTTAGCGCCGCTGGTGATCTCCTCGTGGTCCCGAGCGTCCGCTACGCTATAGCGAAACATTACGTTAGTCGGCAGCCAATAGCCTGCCTGCCTGTGATCTCTTGGCCGTGAGCGAACGTGACGCTTGAGCGTCTCGACTACGGCTAAGCGATTGTTACGCAACGTGCGTACCCTTACGGTACTCCATACGTCAATAGCGTACAGTGTTCTTAGACCTCTTAAAGGGTTTTAAATAAGATAAATATTTAGCTTTATCAGTACTATCCATCTACATTCTATACCTGTGGTGCATTTCAGTTGTGCAGTTTGCTGACACAGTGACCACCAGTATATATAGCAGTACGGTATGGAAGGCCACTGCTGTACCTACCTCTGTGTCGTCATTAAGTATACTATCCATCTACATTCTATACCTGTGGTGCATTTTAGTTTTGCAGATTGCTGACAGTGACCACCAGTATATATAGCAGTACGGTACGGAAGGCCACTGCTCTACCTACCTCTGTGTCGTCAAGTATACTATCCATCCATACCTGTGGTGCATTTCAGTTGTGCGCAGTATATATAGTAGTAGGCCATTGCTATTGATAGTTACTGGCATATAATTCCACACATTAAAAAATGGAGAACAAAAATGTGGAGGTTAAAATAGGGAAAGATCAAGATCCAAAAATCAAAATTAAAAGCGTCTGAGGAGAAGCATAAACTTGCCAATATGCCATTTACGACACGGAGTGGCAAGGAACGGCTGAGGCCCTGGCCTATGTTCATGGCTAGTGGTTCAGCTTCACATGAGGATGGAATCACTCATCCTCTCGCTAGAAAAATGAAAAGACTTAAGCTGGCAAAAGCACAGCAAAGAACTGTGCCTTCTTCTAAATCACAAATCCCCAAGGAGAGTCCAATTGTGTCGGTTGCGATGCCTGACCTTCCCAACACTGGACGGGAAGAGCTTGCGCCTTCCACCATTTGCACGCCCCCTGCAAGTGCTGGAAGGAGCACCCGCAGTCCAGTTCCTGATAGTCAAATTGAAGATGTCACTGTTGAAGTACACCAGGATGAGGATATGGGTGTTGCTGGCGCTGGGGAGGAAATTGTCAAGGAGGATTCTGATGGTGAGGTGGTTTGTTTAAGTCAGGCACCCGGGGAGACACCTGTTGTCCGTGGGATGAATATGGCCATTGACATGCCTGGTCAAAATACAAAAAAAATCAGCTCTTCGGTGCGGAATTATTTCAACACAAATGCGGACAACAGGTGTCAAGCCGTGTGTTGCCTTTGTCAAGCTGTAATAAGTAGGGGTAAGGACGTTAACCACCTCGGAACATCCTCCCTTATACGTCACCTGCAGCGCATTCATCATAAGTCAGTGACAAGTTCAAAAACTTTGGGTGACAGCGGAAGCAGTCCACTGACCACTAAATCCCTTCCTCTTGTAACCAAGCTCCTACAAACCACACCACCAACTCCCTCAGTGTCAATTTCCTCCTTACCCAGGAAAGCCAATAGTCCTGCAGGCCATGTCACTGGCAAGTCTGACGAGTCCTCTCCTGCCTGGGATTCCTCCGATGCATCCTTGAGTGTAACGCCTACTGCTGCTGGCGCTGCTGTTGTTGCTGCTGGGAGTCGATCGTCATCCCAGAGGGGAAGTCGGAAGACCACTTGTACTACTTCCAGTAAGCAATTGACTGTCCAACAGTCCTTTGCGAGGAAGATGAAATATCACAGCAGTCATCCTGCTGCAAAGCAGATAACTCAGGCCTTGGTAGCCTGGGCGGTGAGAAACGTGTGTCCGGTATCCACCGTTAATTCAGAGCCAACTAGAGACTTGATTGAGGTACTGTGTCCCCGGTACCAAATACCATCTAGGTTCCATTTCTCTAGGCAGGCGATACCGAAAATGTACACAGACCTCAGAAAAAGACTCACCAGTGTCCTAAAAAATGCAGTTGTACCCAATGTCCACTTAACCACGGACATGTGGACAAGTGGAGCAGGGCAGACTCAGGACTATATGACTGTGACAGCCCACTGGGTAGATGTATTGCCTCCCGTAGCAAGAACAGCAGCGGCGGCACCAGTAGCAGCATCTCGCAAACGCCAACTCGTTCCTAGGCAGGCTACGCTTTGTATCACTGCTTTCCAGAAGAGGCACACAGCTGACAACCTCTTACGGAAACTGAGGAACATCATCGCAGAATGGCTTACCCCAATTGGACTCTCCTGGGGATTTGTGACATCGGACAATGCCAGCAATATTGTGCGTGCATTACATCTGGGCAAATTCCATACGTCCCATGTTTTGCCCATACATTGAATTTGGTGGTGCAGAATTATTTAAAAAACGACAGGGGCGTGCAAGAGATGCTGTCGGTGGCCCGAAGAATTGTGGGCCACTTTCGGCATTCAGCCACCGCGTACAGAAGACTGGAGCACTACCAAACATTCCTGAACCTGCCCTGCCATCATCTGAAGCAAGAGGTGGTAACGAGGTGGAATCCGACCCTCTATATGCTTCAGAGGATGGAGGAGCAGCAAAAGGCCATTCAAGCCTATACATCTGCCCACGATATAGGCAAAGGAGGGGGAATGCACCTGACTCAAGCACAGTGGAGAATGATTTCAACGTTGTGCAAGGTTCTGCAACCCTTTGAACTTGCCACACGTGAAGTCAGTTCAGACACTGCCAGCCTGAGTCAGGTCATTCCCCTCATCAGGCTTTTGCAGAAGAAGCTGGAGACATTGAAGGAGGAGCTAAAACAGAGCGATTCCGCTAGGCATGTGGGACTTGTGGATGGAGCCCTTAATTCGCTTAACCAGGATTCATGGGTGGTCAATCTGTTGAAATCAGAGCACTACATTTTGGCCACCGTGTTCGATCCTAGATTTAAAACCTACGTTGTATCTCTCTTTCCGGCAGACACAAGTCTGCAGAGGTTCAAAGACCTGCTGGTGAGAAAATTGTCAAGTCAAGCGGAACGTGACCCGTCAACATCTCCTCCTTCACATTCTCCCGCAACTGGGGGTGCGAGGAAAAGGCTAAGAATTCCGAGCCCACCCGCTGGCGGTGATGCAGGGCAGTCTGGAGCGAGTGCTGACATCTGGTCCGGACTGAAGGACCTGCCAACGATTACTGACATGTCGTCTACTGTCACTTCATATGATTCCCTCACCATTGAAAGAATGGTGGAGGATTATATGAGTGACCGCATCCAAGTAGGCACGTCAGACAGTCCGTACGTATACTGGCAGGAAAAAGAGGCAATTTGGAGGCCCTTGCACAAACTGGCTTTATTCTACCTAAGTTGCCCTCCCTCCAGTGTGTACTCCGAAAGAGTGTTTAGTGCAGCCGCTCACCTTGTCAGCAATCGGCGTACGAGGTTACTTCCAGAAAATGTGGAGAAGATGATGTTCATCAAAATGAATTATAATCAATTCCTCCGTGGAGACATTCACCAGCAGCAATTGCCTCCACAAAGTACACAGGGACCTGAGATGGTGGATTCCAGTGGGGACGAATTAATAATCTGTGAGGAGGGGGATGTACACAGTGAAAGGGGTGAGGAATCGGAGGATGATGATGAGGTGGACATCTTGCCTCTGTAGAGCCAGTTTGTGCAAGGAGAGATTGATTGCTTCTTTTTTTGGTGGGGGCCCATACCAACCAGTCATTTCAGTCACAGTCGTGTGGCAGACCCTGTCGCTGAAATGATGGGTTCGTTAAAGTGTGCGTGTCCTGTTTATACAGCATAAGGGTGGGTGGGAGGGCCCAAGGACAATTCCATCTTGCACCTCTTTTTTCGTTCATTTTTCTTTGCATCATGTGCTGTTTGGGGACAATTTTTTTGAAGTGCCATCCTGCCTGACAGTGCAGTGCCACTCCTAGATGGGCCAGGTGTTTGTGTCGGCCACTTGTGTCGCTTAGCTTAGTCACACAGCGACCTTGGTGCGCCTCTTTTTTTCTTTGCATCATGTGCTGTTTGGGGACAATTTTTTTGAAGTGCCATCCTGTCTGACACTGCAGCGCCACTCCTAGATGGGCCAGGTGTTTGTGTCGGCCACTTGTGTCGCTTAGCTTAGTCACACAGCGACCTTGGTGCGCCTCTTTTTTTCTTTGCATCATGTGCTATTTGGGGACTATTTTTTTGAAGTGCCATCCTGCCTGACACTGCAGTGCCACTCCTAGATGGGCCAGGTGTTTGTGTCGGCCACTTGTGTCGCTTAGCTTAGCCATCCAGCGACCTCGGTGCAAATTTTAGGACTAAAAATAATATTGTGAGGTGTGAGGTGTTCAGAATAGACTGGAAATGAGTGGAAATTATGGTTATTGAGGTTAATAAAACTATGGGATCAAAATGACCCCCAAATTCTATGATTTGAGCTGTTTTTTAGGGTTTTTTGTAAAAAACACCCGAATCCAAAACACACCCGAATCCGACAAAAAAATTTCGGTGAGGTTTTGCCAAAACGCGTCCGAATCCAAAACACGGCCGCGGAACCGAATCCAAAACCAAAACACAAAACCCGAAAAATGTCCGGTGCACATCACTAGTTTTATGTTTGGTGTTAGTCTTATTAACACATTACTCTAATGTTTTTGACCATTCCCCTGATAGGGCCATATATATCGCGCTTGTGGATCACTAGGCTGTTTTGTAAATGAGCTGTTGAATAGGGATCGTTAGTATAATTTGATATAGAATTGTGGGTATGGTGTGAACAGCACAACACATTGTGTGGCCAATCTTTGTAATATTGGTTCTTAACTTGTATCGAAGAATGTTGTTTGTGGGGGGGGGGGGCTGATTCCATGATTATGGGTATTCAGGTATTTTTATTGATGAATGGTGATGCTGGGAACAGTAGGTACCTGATATAGCCACTATATATAATGAGCAATGAAGGTTAGCCTATGAAGGTGGCTATATATGTATTAAATCAATAAAGCTCTATATACGTTTTAAGCATTAGCCCTTCGGTTTTGAATCAAGAATAAAATTTAAATGGGTGTTCTACTATGACTAAGCAGCTTTAGTATACTATAAGCATGAAGGGGATGCGACAGGTGATACCGTTTTTGTCTGGTGCCGGCCGGATCGTTACTTAGCAACGCTGACTATACAAGTATGTCATAAAGGAAGTGACGCGGGCTAGGCAGGAAGCGCGATGCGCTTCACTGCCTGTGCGTGCGTCCCATCGGGTCATCACGATTAGACGCTGCTACATACAGGAAGTGACGCGGGCCGGGCCGGAAGCGGGATGCGTTCCAGGATCCCGGCGTGCGTTCCACTGGCCGATTTTAGCGGTTTTAAGATGTAATAAGGTGCCACCTTGCGTTGACTTTGTTTCTTTGGGCATATGCGGACATCTAGGTTGGCTTACTTCAAATGTGTTGTGTTGTTTGCATCCTTAACTTAAGCCTTTAACATCCTCTGGAGCTAATTGGTAGATTGGGGGGTGTGACCATAGTAATGGTATATATGGCCCTTGCATTTAGATCAGTGCAAGGGAGATGGCATCTGGTGATCTGGTCTTGAAAAAGGCTCTGTGGTGAGCCGAAACGTTGACCATTACCTTGTGAGTATGTGCTGTTGGCATTAAAGGCTCGTTTTGTACTTTTTGAAGAAGTCTGGTGAGTGCATCCTTATTTTTTGAAGATATATTTGGGACTCTGTCTGGATTGGACTTTGCTCTGGATTTTGCACCCCAGCTGATGTATGAAAAGAATGTGCGAGTGTGGCTTCTACATTTCTACTATGTTTTGGGACTACATGCTATGTCTCTAAGCTGGCACCCTATTGCATCGGAGAAATATTTCTGACGTTCACTTGCTATCATATTCTTATTGACGTCTAGTTAATATTTTTTTACCTTTTGCAGTGAATCTCCTAAAAATTGCACTGTCTTGTCTATTTTTTTTTGGATGTTTTTATATATTTTGGATCAGAGGATGTGGGCATAGATTTGATTTTGTGTCTTTACATTAATAAGTGGTTTGAATATGTCACTTTCCCTTGGTGTTCTTGATGAACAGTCGCTCAGTGAAGCTGAAACTCTATTGGTCAGTCTAACAGATGATGAAGTTGAACGTGTGTTATTTAATCAAGTAGACTTTGACGGTTTGCCTGCACAGACACCCAGTGATCTATATCATAAATTGCATAGGTTACGCAGGAGGGAGGTTGACCTCAATCTACATGGGCAGTTTCTGTCTGAATATTTCAGGAAAAAGAGGATTCCACGGGGCTTTATGATTGTCAACACACCCACCATTGGACGGAAGAATCCTTCTTTCTGTGTCAAATGGTGTGGTGTGCTGAACAAGTGCTCCCTAGACTTACTTGTTTTAGTTATTGAGGAAGTCGGGGTAGAACTAAAAGTGAGTTCTTTGATAACCAACCAGGTAGACCGGGATCTAGTTGTAAAGAAACTGTATCCAAGGTTTTTCGGAATCCAAGTAGTTTCGATCCTGTTTCCAACAATGCAAGTCTGCGTACTTTTTTGAGGTTGGTAAACACTGATGTGACTATGGCAGCACCCAAGGGTGATAGGCACTACTCGAATCTTTCCAGTAATGAATGGGCGGCCCTACGAGGCCTAAGGAATAACAGCAATCTTGTCATAAGGAACGCTGACAAGGGTGGGTCGGTAGTACTGCAGAATTTTGCCGATTATGATAAGGAAATTTGTTCACAATTGGCTGACAAGGATACTTATGAACCTATTGAGTTTAACCCTATCCCAGGGATTAAGAGGGAGGTTGACTCTGTACTTAGTACAGCTTTTCAACATAACTGGATTAATGAAGATGTTTATAATTATCTCACTGTTGCATTTCCAGTGTGTCCGATCATTTATACCCTCCCGAAAGTCCACAAGTCTTTGACCAAGCCACCCAGACGCCCCATCATTTCGGCGCGGGGCTCCCTCTTGCAGCCATTGGTAATTTTTGTGGATCATTTCTACAACCATGTGTAAAAAGTATGAGGAGCTATATACGCGATACTAATGACTTTCTGGGAGGGATAAATTCTTTAAACAATATTTCCTCTGATTGTTTACTGGCGACCCTTGACGTCAGCTCACTTTACACGGTTATCCCCCATGAAGAGGGTTTAGCAGCAGTACGTGAAGCTTTGTTGATTGGGCCTTATGAGGGGCCTCCCATTGAGTTCATACTGGAATTGATTCGTTTAGTGCTATCCCTTAATCACTTTCAATATCAGGGTAAATATTTTATGCAGCGCACCTGGACAGCAATGGGGTCCAATTTGGCCCCGGGGTTCGCTAATTTAAACATTGCAAAATATGAAAACGAATTCATTGTTCCAGTTTTTGCTGACCAGCTGATTTACTATAAAAGATTTATAGATGACCTTTTTATGATTTGGAAGGGTACAACAACTTCTTTCTATGCTATGGTTGACACACTCAATGGTCTGAACACCCCTATTAGATTCACTGCTAGTATTAGTGACAGTATGATTAATTTTTTGGATGTTACCATTTTCATCAAGTCCCCCCATTTGAAGTTTACTTTGTACCGTAAACCAACCGACAGGAATACGTTGTTGTGGGCCACAAGTCACCATCCAGATAAACTTAAGTCCAATTTACCTGTTTCACAGTTCCTTCGAGTTTTAAGGAACAATTCCGATGCTGGAAGAACTGAGTCTCAATTGCAGGAGTGTGCTGATAGATTCTTGAGTCGTGGATATGGAAAAAGCGATGTCTTGAGGTGCCTTGCCAAAGCACATAAAATCTACTCTATGGGCGAGAATTCATCTAAGCGAGCCAAGGAGTCCAGTCGTTTGATTTTCAAAACCAGCTGTAATACCAGACTAAGGTCAGTGCAAAAATCGGTGAAGAAAAATTGGTCGATTATCTGCTCTGATCCCAGATTCAAGACCCTTGGACCGGTGCCTCCTCTATTTAGTATACAACGGGGTCAGGACCTGAAAGACAGGCTACTAAGACCAACGATGAAGCCTGGTCAACAAGACAACACTCGATGGCTCGGTAAACGCCCTGGTTGTTACAAGTGCCTTCAGTGCACTACGTGTAGATCCATGGTCACCCACTTTATGGGACAAAAATAAAATGAAGACATCATTTGGTATGTACTATGGATCATGTTGTCTATTATCTGGTTTGCCCATGTGGTAAAATGTATATTGGCAAGACAGTCCGGACGTTCCGGGAAAGAATGAATCGGCACCGGTCGTCTATCCACTTGGCATATTCTACAGGCAAGACTGATAAACCGGTCACTGCACATTTCCTGCAACACAAACATCAACTTTCTACCCTGCATTCCATGATGATTGACTGGGTCCCCCCTTTGCCTAGGGGTGGTGACAGGGATAAGTTGCTATTAAAGAGAGAAGCATATTGGATTCATTTTTTAGGGACATTATCACCAAAGGGTTTGAATGAACAAAATCCATTACATATGTTCTTATGATGGATGTCTGGACTGTTGCTTTGGCTAGCAATATCATATATAATTTTTATGATTTTTCGATAATCCTATGTTCTGTTAGGGTCTGTATACCCTTTTTTCTGTTTTCCTTCCTTTTTTTTTTTTTTTTTGTTTTTCGACAGTGCTGGGGTGTTCTCGCCATTGTAGTGTGTCACGTGACATATCCTCTGATCCGTTTTTTGTTTTTTTCTGTGTAGTGCAAATTTATGCATTAATGTGATTTATTCACAACAATGTGCACTATATATATTTTTTGTGCACTAGTTATGTGTTTTATGTTTGGTGTTAGTCTTATTAACACATTACTCTAATGTTTTTGACCATTACCCTGATAGGGCCATATATATCGCGCTTGTGGATCACTAGGCTGTTTTGTAAATGAGCTGTTGAATAGGGATCGTTAGTATAATTTGATATAGAATTGTGGGTATGGTGTGAACAGCACAACACATTGAGTGGCCAATCTTTGTAATATTGGTTCTTAACTTATATCGAAGAATGTTGTTTGTGGGGGGGGCTGATTCCATGATCATGGGTATTCAGGTATTTTTATTGATGAATGGTGATGCTGGGAACAGTAGGTACCTGATATAGCCACTATATATAATGAGCAATGAAGGTTAGCCTATGAATGTGGCTATATATGTATTAAATCAATAAAGCTCTATATACATTTTAAGCATTAGCCCTTCGGTTTTGAATCAAGAATAAAATTTAAATGGGTGTTCTACTATGACTAAGCAGCTTTAGTATACTATAAGCATGAAGGGGATGCGACAGGTGATACCGTTTTTGTCTGGTGCCGGCCGGATCGTTACTTAGCAACGCTGACTATACAAGTATGTCATAAAGGAAGTGACGCGGGCTAGGCAGGAAGCGCGATGCGCTTCACTGCCTGTGTGTGACGCTGCTACATACAGGAAGTGACGCGGGCCTGGCCGGAAGCGTGATGCGTTCCAGGATCCCAGCGTGCGTTCCACTGGCCGATTTTAGCGGTTTTAAGATGTAATAAGGTGTCACCTTGCGTTGACTTTGTTTCTTTGGGCATATGCGGACATCTAGGTTGGCTTACTTCAAATGTGTTGTGTTGTTTGCATCCTTAACTTAAGCCTTTAACATCCTCTGGAGCTAATTAGTAGATTGGGGGGTGTGACCACAGTGATGGTACTGTATATATGGCCCTTGCATTTAGATCAGTGCAAGGGAGATGGCATCTGGTGATCTGGTCTTGAAAAAGGCTCTGTGGTGAGCCGAAACGTTGACCATTACCTTGTGAGTATGTGCTGTTGGCATTAAAGGCTCGTTTTGTACTTTTTGAAGAAGTCTGGTGAGTGCATCCTTATTTTTTGAAGATATATTTGGGACTCTGTCTGGATTGGACTTTGCTCTGGATTTTGCACCCCAGCTGATGTATGAAAAGAATGTGCGAGTGCGGCTTCTACATTTCTACTATATATATATATATATATATATATATATATTTCACGGTATATTATATATAAATATATACATTTCAATGTACAGAGACATCCTGGATGAAAACCTGCTCCAAAACGCTCTTGACCTCAGACTGGGGCGACCGTTCATCTTTCAGCAGGACAACGACCCTAAGCACACAGCCAAGATATGAAAGGAGTGGCTTCAGGAAAACTCTGTGAATGTCCTCGAGTGGCCCAGCCAGAGCCCAGACTTCAGTCCGATTGAACATCTCTGGAGAGATCTGAAAATGGCTGTGCACCGACGCTTCTCATCCAACCTGATGGAGCTTGAGAGGTGCTGCAAAGAGGAATGGGCGAAACTGCCCAAAGATAGGTGTGCCAAGCTTGTGGCATCATATTCAAAAAGACTTGAGGCTGTAATTGCTGCCAAAGGTGCATCAACAAAGTATTGAGCAAAAGCTGTGAATACTTATGTACATGTGATTTCTTAATTTTTTATTTATAATAAATTAGCAAAAATCTCAAAAACACTTTTTTCATGTCGTTATGGGGTATTGTGTGTAGAATTTTGAGGGGAAAAATGAATTTATTCCATTTTGGAAAAAGGCTGTAACATAACAAAATGTGGAAAAAGTGAAAAGCTGTGAATACTTTCCAGATGCACTGTATGTTTATATAATAACAAATATGTTTCAAGATGGGATGATGTAATGGGAAGTCATAGAAATGATTCTCAGGAATTGTGAGAATTGTGGCTATAAAATAGGTAAAGTAGGATAACCAGATGTAGCCACGCTGCCAGTGGACTGTGCAAAAGGACCAAGAGGTTTAGACCCGATATTTATATTTTCTTATCAACGCTGCTCACAACAATAAGAAATAACATTTGCAGGAATATAAGAGAACACATGCAGCAGGGCTAGGAAAGCAGCCCATCCCTGCAATGTGCTAGAAATGAAGTGATCGCATTAGCAGTCATTTCAGTTCTATTTTCGGTCCCATTACTGGGGAATGTTCCAGCATAACCCTCTCCTGGTAAAAATGTTTCGGAATGTAGCCCGTAGGGTACTGAAGCCATCTTAAGATGCTAGCTGTTGCTTCTAACCCTTCAGGCTGCTAGAATTAATCAGCGGTCTCTATGGCCAATAATAAGAATTAGTGAGCATGCTGTATCACATGGGCCATAGTTGACCTTCGTAATGCTTATGAGTGGTGTTTTTATCCTTGTGCTAATTTTTTGTGATTTTGATCAATTTGTTTTGCCAGTCCCATTCTTCTCATTTGGCATGCTATAGGGGAACACTGCTGCTTCCAGTCTATCATATCGAGCTTTAGTGACATTGTTTGACAGCGCTGTTTTACAGTTTTCATCATTTTGGTTCATTTACATGTACATAAACATATTTGCAAGAAAAATGACCTGTCTAAATAGTGTTCATTATCCTAACAACACCTAAGCTCGTTACACTATCTCCCTCGCATTCAAGCTGACAGTGTTTACACATCCAGTTTCTAAATGTCATCTGCCTACGCCATCCTGCAAATGTAATGAGCTGTGTCACGTTGCAAAATACCATGGACACAAATATTCATTATAAGATCAATCATTAGTTCCATCAGTCATAGACTCATCTGGAAATACATTATTTTGCATCATGTAATTCAGTTCTGTTCCAGGGACAACATTAGAAAAAAAAGGTGGCATTACAGTGCCTAGAAATTCAGGAGGGTTGGTAACTGTTAGTAATGTTGGACAATAAACTGGATAGCAAGGAAAAAAGGCAACAGATTTATGGGGAGATGTACTAAGCCTTGAAGAGTGATAAAGTGCTATGTTACATGCTGTGTTTGAAAAATGAGTTTGGCTTTGTACTTTATCTCTCTCCAATTCCACTACAAGGCTTAATACATCTGACCCATAATATCCATAAACTGTTATATTGCTTTTTAAGAAATACCTGGGACAGATGTATTAAGCCTGGAGAAGTGATAAAGCAGTGATAAGTGCAAGGTGATAACGCACTAGCCAATCAGCTACAAACTGTCGATTTACATATTGGAGCTGATTGGCTGGTGCGTTATCACCTTGCACTTATCACTGCTTTATCACTTCTCCAGCCTTAATACATCTGCCCCAGGATCATGTTTATCTCTAAAATATCAACACAAATACCTAGAATAAATATAAAATAGGAGAAAAGAATATTCATAGTCTCAAGATGCACATACAAGTACACTCCCCCAACAGTAATCAAACATCAACAGATACATGCAATTGAGAGATTGGAAAACTTTGCAATACTATAAAATGCAGCACAATAATGCAGATGTGACACTGCATTTCAGCAAAATATATTTTTGTCTCTTGCAAAGAGATGGGCTCCAAAAACAGCATGCCGTGGTGGAGAGCTGGAAGCAGTGTGATAGCTTACATAGTGCATGATGGAAGCTGCGTGGGCAGGGGGTATGCAGGTAGATCGAACTTGTTACTTATAAGGTTTGCATACCACTTGATGTAGTAATGGTTAACTGCCACAGCTTCTGTCTCCAGGGTCTTCCTTCTTGCCTGCTTCCTCCTGCTCCTGTGCCACCTTCTCCTGAGAGACACTTCCAGTGGCAAACGCAGGATTTCTAGAGCGGGGTTTCCAGATGCAATCCACAATCTCCTACTCTGCGGAACATTGGAGCAAGTGCGGGATTCTGGGGGAGTGGTAGAAGAACCCAGTAACAACCCTGGACATTAATGTAAACAATGGTCTTTTTATACACTGGAAACTGTATTGAATACAGTATTAATATTTAACACTATATATTGTCTATAGTATAGGCAGTATCAAACATTTAAATCATATACAGTAAATAACTAGATAAGTGGTCAGGAAAAGGTTAAACATACCATAATTTATAAATAAATACACAAACATAATAGAACCAGTACTGCACTTTCTAACCACACATTCTCCCACCTCATGGTAAGGCTCCTCTCTCTTCTTCCTGGTAGCCACTCTCTGGTCCAGTGCACTGTTTGAGGACTCAGGTTCATACATTCAGCAAACTTGGTAGAAGAAGTTGCTACCACTGGGCATGTGCAGCAGCTCTGCTCTGTCCCTTACACTGCATGATGTGGCGGCAGCTCTTGTAATCATATTATATTGCATTGCTATTGTTGTCAGAATTTGAGCCACTTGCTAAGGGTAGGGGGGGTTCCAGCCAACCGGAACCCCCCCCCCCCCCCCTTCCCCCTTCCTGCGTTTGCCTATGACATCCAACTGGTGTTTGGTCACCTGCTTCTCTTCGACCACCTCCTATGTGCCGCATCAACTGTCAATTATTAAGTCGCAGGGTACTCGCTTACAACTGCGACTGAATAATTGGCAGTAGATGCTGCATATAAGAGAAGGTGGTCGAAGAGAAGCAGGTGACCAAGCACCAGTTGGATGTGTCTCTCAGGAAGAGGTGCACAGGAGCATGAGGAAGCAGGCAAGAAGCAAGGCCCTAGAGATGGAAGCTGTGGCAGTTAACCATTACTACATCAAGTGGTATGCGAACCTTATAAGTAACAAGTTCAATCTACTAGAGGAAAGAAGACAAATTTATCTTTTGAAGAGAGCTTTGACCAAAGGCGTATCTAGGGTAGGGCGAGTGGGGCACGTGCCCTGGGCGCCTTGGCAGGCCCAGGAGAGGGGGGGGGCGCCGCCGGCGGCCAGGGCATCATGCCCCACTCGCCCCCATCACGCCGAAATGTGAGGGGAGGAGAGCGCAGTGTCTCTCCCTCCCCTCACTGCCGCCAGAGCACTAGCAGCGCTGCCAGCAGCGCTGCGTGTGTCCTGTCTCCGGCGTCAGCCAATTAGAGCTTGTGGACCGGCTCCTGATTGGCTGCCGGTCCGCGAGCTCTGATTGGCTGGCGAACCGGCGCCACACAGCCGCCGGAGACCGGGAGCGGTGAGGGGACGGAGAGGCGATGCGCTGCGCTCCCCTCCCCTCACAGACACAACAACAGGCGGTGAGTGACCGGGGAGGGAGGGGAGGGAGGGGGGGGGGGGCGCACCGCACCGCACCGCACAGTGGGGCATGTATTTGGCACAGTGGGGCACAGAGGGGCATGTATCTGGCACAGTGGGGCATGTATCTGGCACAGTGGGGCATGTATCTGGCACAGTGGGGCATGTATTTGGCACAGTGGGGCATGTATCTGGCACAGTGGGGCATGTATCTGGCACAGTGGGGCATGTATCTGGCACAGTGGGGCACAGTGGCGCATGTATCTGGCACAGTGGGGCATGTATCTGGCACAGTGGGGCAATGTATCTGGCACTGTGGGGCAATGTAACTGGCACTGTGGGGCATGTATCTGGCACTGTGGGGCAATGTATCTGGCAGAGTGGGGCATGTATCTGGCACTGTGGGGCAATGTATCTGGCACAGTGGGGCATGTATCTGGCACTGTGGGGCAATGTAACTGGCACTGTGGGGCAATGTAACTGGCACTGTGTGGGGTCACCTAATGTTCCTTACAGTGGTCAAAGCCAGAGGCGTAGCTAGGGTTTTTGGAGCCCAGGGCAAGATGGACCAAGCACCAGTTGGAAGTGTCTCTCAGGAAGAGGTGCACAGGAGCATGAGGAAGCAGGCAAGAAGCAAGGCCCTAGAGATGGAAGCTGTGGCAGTTAACCATTACTACATCAAGTGGTATGCGAACCTTATAAGTAACAAGTTCAATCTACTAGAGGAAAGAAGACAAATTTATCTTTTGAAGAGAGCTTTGACCAAAGGCGTATCTAGGGTAGGGCGAGTGGGGCATGTGCCCTGGGCGCCTTGGCAGGCCCAGGAGAGGGGGGCGCCGCCGGTGGCCAGGGCATCATGCCCCACTCGCCCCCATCACGCCAAAATGTGAGGGGAGGAGAGCGCAGCGTCTCTCCCTCCCCTCACCGCCCCCACCAAAAAAGAAGCAATCAATCTCTCCTTGCACAAACTGGCTCTACAGAGGCAGGATGTCCACCTCCTCCTCATCGTCCGATTCCTCACCCCTTTCACTGTATACATCCCCCTCCTCACAGAGTATTAATTCGTCCCCACTGGAATCCACCATCACAGGTTCCTGTGTACTTTCTGGAGGCAATTGCTGGTAAATGTCTCCACTGAGGAATTGATTATAATTCATTTTGATGAACATCATCTTCTCCACATTTTCTGGAAGTAACCTCCTACGCCAATCGCTGACAAGGTTACCGACTGCACTAAACATTCTTTCGGAGTACACACTGGAGGGGGGGGGGGCAACTTAGGTAACATAAAGCCAGTTTGTGCAAGGGCCTCCAAATTGCCTCTTTTTCCTGCCAGTATACGTACGGACTGTCTGACATGCCTACTTGGATGCTGTCACTCATATAATCCTCCACCATTCTTTCAATGGTGACAGAATCATATGCAGTGACAGTAGACGACATGTCAGTAATCGTTGGCAGGTCCTTCAGTCCGGACCAGATGTCAGTTTTCGCTCCTGACTGCCCTGTATCACCGCCAGCGGGTGGTTTGGAAATTTTATCCTTTTCCTGACAGCTCCAGTGGTGGTAGAAAATGAAGGAGGAGCTGTTGGCGGGTCACGTTCCGCTTGACTTGACAAGTGTCTCACCAGCAGGTCTTTGAACATCTGCAGACTTGTGTCTGCCGGAAAGAGAGATACAACGTAGGCTTTAAAACTAGGATCGAGCACGGTGGCCAAAATGTAGTGCTCTGATTTTAACAGATTGACCACCCGTGAATCCTGGTTAAGCGAATTAAGGGCTCCATCCACAAGTCCCACATGCCTAGCGGAATCGCTCCGTTTTAGCTCCTCCTTCAATCTCTCCAGCTGCTTCTGCAAAAGCCTGATGAGGGGAATGACCTGACTCAGGCTGGGAGTGTCTGAACTGACTTCATGTGCGGCAAGTTCTAAGGGTTGGTGAACCTTGCACAACTTTGAAATCATTCTCCACTGTGCTTGAGTCAGGTGCATTCCCCCTCCTTTGCCTATATCGTAGGCAGATGTATAGGCTTGAATGGCCTTTTGCTGCTCCTCCATCCTCTGAAGCATATAGAGGGTTGAATTCCACCTCATTACCACCTCTTGCTTCAGCTGATGGCAGGGCATGTTCAGGAGTGTTTGCTGGTGCTCCAGTCTTCGGCACGCCGTGGCTGAATGCTGAAAGTGGCCCGCAATTCTTCGGGCCACCGACAGCATCTCCAGCACGCCCCTGTTGTTTTTTAAAAACATTCAGCACCATCAAATTCATTGTATGTGCAAACATGGGACGTGCTGGAATTTGCCTACATGTAATGCATGCACAAAATTGGTGGAGTTGTCCGATGTCACAAATCCCCAGGAGAGTTCAATTGGGGTAAGCCAATCTGCGATGGTGTTCCTCAGTTTATGTAAGAGGTTGTCAGCTGTGTGCCTCTTAAGGAAAGCAGTGATACAAAGCGTAGCCTACCTAGGAACGAGTTGGCATTTGCGAGATGCTGCTACTGGTGCCGCTGCTGCTGTTGTTGCTGCGGGAGGCAATACATCTACCCGGTGGGCTGTCACAGTCATATTAGTCTGCTCTGCTCCACTTGTCCACATGTCCGTGGTTAAGTGGACATTGGGTACAACTGCATTTTTTAGGACACTGGTGACTCTTTTTCTGACGTCTGTGTACATTCTCTGTATCGCCTGCCTAGAGAAGTGGAACCTAGATGGTATTTGGTACCGGGGACACACTACCTCAAGCAATTCTCTAAGTCCCTGTGAACTAACGGCGGATACCGGACGCACGTCTAACACCAACATAGTTGTCAAGGCCTGCGTTATCCGCTTTGCAACAGGATGATTGCTGTGATATTTCATCTTCCTCGCAAAGGACTGTTGGACAGTCAATTGCTTACTGGAAGTAGTACAAGTGGTCTTCCGACTTCCCCTCTGGGATGACAATCGACTCCCAGCAGCAACAACAGCAGCGCCAGCAGCAGTAGGCATTACACTCAAGGATCCATCGGAGGAATCCCAGTTAGGAGAGGACTCGTCAGACTTGCCAGTGACATGCAGGACTATTGGCGTTTCTGTCTAAGGAGGAAATTGACATTGAGGGAGTTGGTGGGTTGGTTTGCAGGAGCTTGGGTACAAGAGGAAGAAGGGATTTAGTTGTCAGTGGACTGCTTTCGCTGTCACCCAAAGTTTTTGAACTTGTCAATTACTTCTGATGAATGCGCTCCAGGTGACATATAAGGGAGGATATGTTCCTAGGTGGTTAACGTCCTTACCCCTACTTATTACAGCTTGACAAAGGCAACACACGGCTTGACACCAGTTGTCCGCATTTCTGTTGAAATAATTCCACACCGAAGAGGTGATTTTTTTTGTATTTTGACCAGGCATGTCAATGGCCTTATTCATCCCACGGACAACAGGTGTCTCCCCGGGTGCCTGACTTAAACAAACCACCTCACCATCAGAATCCTCCTTGTCAATTTCCTCCTCAGCGCCAGCAACACCCATATCCTCATCCAGGTGTACTTCAACAGTGACATCTTCAATTTGAATATCAGTAACTGGACTGTGGGTGCTCCTTCCAGCACTTGCAGGGAACATGCAAATGGTGGAGGGAGCCACCTCTTCCCATCCAGTGTTGGGAAGGTCAGGCATCGCAACCGCCGACACAATTGGACTCTCCTTGAGGATTTGTGATTTAGAAGAACGCACAGTTCTTTGCTGTGCTTTTGCCATCTTAACTCTTTTCATTTTTCTAGCGGGAGGATGAGTGCTTCCATCCTCATGTGAAGCTGAACTACTAGCCATGAACATAGGCCAGGGCCTCAGCTGTTCCTTGCCACTCTGTGTCGTAAATGGCATATTGGCAAGTTTACGCTTCTCCTCAGACGCTTTTAATTTAGATTTTTGGGTCATTTTACTCAACTTTGTTTTTTTGGATTTTACATGCTCTCTACTATGACATTGGGCATCGGCCTTGGCAGACGATGTTGATGGCATTGAATCGTCTCTGCCATGACTAGTGGCAGCAGCTTCAGCACTAGGTGGAAGTGGATCTTGATCTTTCCCTATTTTACCCTCCAAATTTTTGTTCTCCATTTTTTAATGAGTGGAATTATATGCCAGTAATATATCTGGAATTAGATGGCAGTAATGTCTGGAATTAGATACCACTAGATAGATACCAGATACCACTGTGACTGGAATGATGATGACCTATGCACAGTGCCAGGACACTACCACAGCACCCTACAGCAGCAAGATGCAGCAAAAGACACTGGACTTTTAGTAATGTACTGTAGTGTACTGGTCACCACAATGCAGCACAAGACAATGAGTAGTGATACTGAGCACGGATGAGGATACTAGAACTGACACTGGGCAGCGAGAACCGCACTGGACTATTGTACTGTAGTATACTGGTCACCACAATGCAGCACAAGACAATGAGTAGTGATACTGAGCACTGATGAGGATACTAGAACTGACACTGGGCAGCAAGAACAGCACTGGACTATTTTACTGTAGTATACTGGTCACCACAGTGCAGCAGCAAGACAATGAGCACTGATCCTGAGCACTGATGAGGATACTAGAACTGACACGGAGCAGCAAGATACAGCAATGGACTATTGTACTGTAGTATTATGTACTGGTCACCACAATGCAGCACTGATACTGAGCACAGATATTGAGCACTGATGAGAATACTAGAACTGACACGGAGCAGCAAGATACAGCAATGGACTATTGTACTGTAGTATTATATATTGGTCACCACAATGCAGCACTGATACTGAGCACAGATATTGAGCACTGCTGAGGATACTAGAACAGATACGGAGCAGCAAGATACAGCAATGGACTATTGTACTGTAGTATTATGTACTGGTCACCACAATGAAGCACTGATACTGAGCACAGATATTGAGCACTGATGAGAATACTAGAACTGACACGGAGCAGCAAGATACAGCATTGGACTATTGTTCTGTAGTATTATACACTGGTCACCACAATGCAGCACTGATACTGAGCACAGATATTGAGCACTGATGAGGATACTAGAATTGACACGGAGCAGCAAGATACAGCAATGGACTATTGTACTGTAGTATTATATACTGGTCCCCACAATGCAGCACTGATACTGAGCACAGATATTGAGCACCGATGAGGATACTAGAACAGATACGGAGCAGCAAGATACAGCAATGGACTATTGTACTGTAGTATTATGTACTGGTCACCACAATGCAGCACTAATACTGAGCACAGATATTGAGCACTGATGAGGATACTAGAATTGACACGGAGCAGCAAGATACAGCAATGGACTATTGTACTGTAGTATTATATACTGGTCACCACAATGCAGCACTGATACTGAGCACAGATACTGAGCACTGATGAAGATACTAGAACAGATACGGAGCAGCAAGATACAGCAATGGACTATTGTACTGTAGTATACTGGTCACCACAATGCAGCACTGATACTGAGCAGATATTGAGCTGATATTGAGCTTTCTCTCAGAGAACGTAGCCACGTCCTCTCCGCTCAATCTACAATGCACGAGTGAAAATGGCGGCGACGCACGGCTCTTTATATGGAATCCGAATCTCGCGAGAATCCGGCAGCGGGATAATGCCGTTTTCCCCCGTTTGGGTTTTGCGAGTAAGGCGGGAATAACCGATGCTGCCTCGGACCTGTGTAAACCACTTGAAGTTCGGGGGGGGTTCGGTTCTCGTAGAACCAAACACACTCATCTCTAGAGAAAACGCACAGCAGAGATCAGGTCTGAATCAGCCCCCAAGTTTGGCCCCTTTAGATCACTCTTGCACAGAGGCGTAACTAGGGGGGTCGCGCAGGGCACATGCTCTGGGTGCCATGGCAGGCCCAGCTGAGGGGGGTGCCGTCAGCCAGAGCATCGTACCCACACCGCCCTCCCCCCCACCACAAGGCCCGGATCTATGTTGAATAGCATGAGCTTTTCTTTTAAACCTTTTTTTTTTTCCCTTCAGTGACAGTTAACTCTCCTGTCACAGCTAGTTTTTTTTTCTGCTCATTTGTTTCAGCATGTTTCAGACCTTCAATTCAATGTATTTTATTCAGAGCATTGTAAATAAAACTACACATCTGCGGCTATAAGACTGCACATATGTTAGGGGCCATTGTCGAGGTAGGATCCTTTAGATACTTTTCCCAGAAAAATCTGTGCAAAGTTGCCCATACAATAGGATACAATGGCTAATGCCATTCTAAGAAACCTTAGGGGCTGCTTTTCTGGGTTAAATCTAGAAACTGAACCTCTGCATTATGACTAGATCCAAGTCCCGGCTTCTGTCGTCCTGCAAAGCTTGGACCTAAAAAATGAGGCAAATCATCATCTTTCTGGCATCGGATTTCATGTGTTTTGGATTGCATAAAAGTCCCTCCCTCATGATTTGGGCGCCATTTCACACAGGATGCTGGAGGGAGAGGGTGTGGGACTGAGGGCTCTGTGTGGGACTCAGGGTTCTGTGAGGCAGTAAAATGCACGGGATGCCAGTGACCAGAGGGAGAGGGTGTGGGACTATGTGCTCTGTGTGGGACTGTGGACTGTGTGAGGCAGTAAAACACACAGGACACCAGTGACCAGAGGGAGAAGGTATGGGACTGTGTGCTCTGTGTGGGATCTGTGAGGCACTAAAAAATGCACCAGACCACAATGACCAGAGGGAGAGGGTGTGGGACTGTGTGCTCTGTGTGGGATCTGTGAGGCACTAAAAAATGCACCAGACCACAATGACCAGAGGGAGAGGGTGTGGGACTGTGGGCTCTGTAAGTCAGTAAAATGCACGGGACGCCGGAGAGGTGTGGGACTGTGCTCTCTGTGTGGGACTGAGGGCTCTGTGAGGCAGTAAAACACACGGGATGCCAGTGACTAGAGGAAGAGGGTGTGGGACTGTGTGCTTTGTGTGGGACTGTGGTAGTTGTGAGGCACTTAAAAATGCACCGGACCACAATGACCAGAGGGAGAGGGTGTGGGACAGTCGGCTCTGTGAGGCACTAAACGCCATTGGACTAGACTCTGGAGTACTGCGTAACTTAAAAAGATACAGCCACTCCAGTAATAAAGGGACACTCTGTCATCTATTTACAGATGTGTCCTCACACATCTTTGCTAAAAAGTGCTCCATGGCATGGCATAAGCTCACAGCATAGTGTACCGCCAGCAGCCCTTTGTTGTGCTACTATTCATGGGAGTGTGCATACGAACGCTCCAGCGAATGCCGCTAATATAAACTGCATATAAGAACGATTTGCAGGAGCATAGCTCCCTGCTGGCAGTTTCTAATAAGTGCTGCTGGCTCCCCCTGTAATGTTGGGCACCGGGGGCATTGCTACCCCGCGGCCGCTTCAAGCTATGGGGAATAGGAAACTGCGTTGCGAATGAATCACAGCAAAGATGTGTGAGGACACATTTGTGTATTATTAAGAAAAAATAAAATGACATTGATCTGGAGCAGTGTAGCTTAAAGGCAAAGTCATTTATAAAGGGGCACTGTTATTATAAAAAAAAAAAAAACAGGGTGAGGATCATATCTGTGTTCTTGACCCTAATGAGGATATTGATGATGATGACGTTGATGAGGAAGATGTGATTTCAGTCACCAGTCACCAGTGGCAGCAGTTTTTACCTGTGATAAAGAGAAGGCCATTGTCATGCCTGAGCAAAAAACCCCACCTCTTGTTTGTGGAATTATTTACCCAAATCCTGACAATTGTGAAGACATCTCTACCATTTGCGAGGCCAAAGTTAGTAGAAGTAAGGACGTTAACCATCTAGGCACTTCCTCCCTGTTATATCATTTGCAGTGAGTTTATGCAAGATATTTATCAATATCTAAAAAATCCTGCAAAGTAATAATAAGCAGTCCAGTATCAGCTACCATCAGTTTGGACCAGCACATGCAATCTCCACCACCAACACCCTCATCATCAACCTCCTCATTAATGATCGGAGGTAGTCCTTCAAAAATGTGTAAAAACTGATGTTTATAAAAATTAATTGATTGAGGAAGATCTGTACCACCAATTATAACAAATAGAAACTTCTTCTGTAACGGTGGATACCAGTGGGGATGAGCTAATATTGTATGATAATGATGACGATATTAACAACAGTGAGGAGAGTGATGATGAGGATGATGGTGAGTCTGACATCAGTGGCGATTCAAGGGACGGGCTGGAAGTACTACTGCCCGTTGCGCTGCGTCCTGAGGGTGTAGTCGCAGTCCGCCTGCCAGATCCTCTGTTAATTGGGGAGGATCCAGCGGCACTAGGACCCAGGCGCCGTATACAGATGTGACAGGCTCCAAAGGAAGACAGCATATTGGATAGAATCTCATCAGGGCTGACCACAGAGGAAGTATGGCTGGGCATCTGGAGAATTAATGGGATCTGAGCAGACAAGCCTGGTGTTCTCTGCTAGGGTCCAGTCTTCTGTCTACCCCCAGGAAAGAGGCCCCCACACCCACCACCAAGCCCTGCACCCACCAGCGCTGATAAGGGCCCTCCGCCAACACCCTCTGCTGCAACCGAGAGAGGCCCCGCACTGACCACCTTTGGCTGAAAAACGGTGAGCTCCTGCACTGATCACCATGCCATGCAGCACCGCTACCCTGACTTCTGACCCCCGGCACTCTACCCCTCCAACACACTGCAGTACCTCACTGGCAGTCCCGATATTGCGCTGCTTCTCTGTCGGCTGCCCTGTGCACAGGCTCCATATGGTCTGGTGCCTGACTTCTGGTGAACTGGTCTCCACAGTTGTGGCTCCCACCTGCAGGCCTAGCCAGCTCCGCTGGCCATCGGTGTCCTTAATGAGGCTACTAGGGACAGCTATGCCTCCCACAAAGAACATGCAGCCTTAGTTTTGCTGCAACTACAGACCACCACCTTCAGCTCCAGAGATGTTTCATCTGCTGGTACAACTGCCCTGTGACCTCCCCTCACCTTTGCTGGCCAGACTGGACCCTATTGTTGCTTTCAAGGGGGAGCACCAGGACAGGGCCTAAACCAACTCCAAGACCACCCATCCAACTGAGAACACCAGGACCGCCCATGGGCCTGCACGACCATGGCCGCAGAGGAATTCCTCTTCGCACTAAAAGCGGTCTCCAAGGGATGCCCCGAGGAGTCTGATGACTTGCCTCTGGAGGCGAGTGGGGAACAGAGGGGGAATGCACAGGACCAGATTGTGACCACCATCTTGCCGCATGGGACATTGAGGGGTGGGGGTACTAAAGGAAATTTTCACCCTGGGCTCCTCTTGGTCTAGAACTGGCCCTGTCTGACATATGTGATGATGAATATCAACACTGTTAACTGCCTTAAGCCCATTGGTATCTTGGTTTGTTGGGGTCCAAACAAATCAAGCATTTCAGCCACAAAAGTGTCGATCCCTGTCACTGAAGTGCTTGGTTTGTTAAACTGTACATGTCCTTTTTAATATACAACATAAAAGTGGGTGAGAGGGCCCAAGGACAATTCCATCTTGCACTGCTTGTGGACTAGATTTAGGAGAAAAAACCTGGTATTATCCTTCATACTCAGATTCTCTAGTTCACCTCATAAATGTACTACACGGGTGTATTACCCAATTAGGAAGGATGGGGGAGGGGGATAGAATTGCCAGTAGGTATAATATTTGTTAGTCTAAGGTAGGTTGATTTGGAGTTTGCACATCTGCAGTTACACAATTTATTTTCTTGCTTCTCTTTCAACCTTTGTGGAATTTTTCAGTATTAATACATTGGGCGGTATTCAAATGATACATCACGCCCAATCTCCTTTCTAAAATGATCCCCATTATTGTGCATATCGTGCCCATAGTAATCAGACTTAGCTGTGTAAAGGGTTGGGTGCCTCGCTACCCAGGGGGTATTGAGCTGAAATGATGATACCACTGTTGAAGTAAAAAATATTACATAGAGAGAACATCCAAACTCCACACTGATGAGTCGCTATGCTTGCGAATACGCACAGCGTGCACAGCAATTTATGGTAACATACGCATTTACATAGACATGCCACAAAGATATATTCAACACATATTTCATACTGCACATAAATTAAACATATCAAGCACTAGACATTATAAGGTTTTAAATTATATAATGGAGTATAATGTCATGTATGTGTATTGGAGTGGAGCAAGATGGACATGTCATGCTTGGTGTCAAAGTAATCAGATTAATGAGTGGATTCATTTGATGCCTGTGGTTAAGTTGTAGCTCATTGCAACAATTAGTTATGATTGAATGTATGAATATGAAGCCACAATTCAACTGAGAATAAAAGACAGCATGTGTGGGCGGAAACCAGAGTCCAACCCTTTTGATGTCTTCTTCAAGGCTTGCATATGAACTGACCAATGATTCATCATGAATGAGAGAGTTCCCTCCCCTGGACCAATAACAGAAGACATATACTCCCCCAACATACACAGTGTATAGCTGATCCCACACACAAGCGGTCCTGTTTTTTCCTGGGTGCTGTTCGAGAGGCTGTCTGTCCAGTTCCTGTTTGTTTTTGCTGAGAGAGATATGGAGTGGAGGGTGCATTGAGCAAATATGGTGATGTATTGCTGGCTGTAATGGATTAGTTTGTAATAACTGCTTCCTGTGTAAATTGTAACCATGTAACTATATATATATATACTGTACATGTGATATATTGTATACATATCCTTTTAATATCAAATATATACATCAATGAGCTTTGGAACTCAGAAATGTGTGCATGTACTTCTTTTCTCTTAAGGGATGTAGTGTTTGCAACATACAGCGCACTTTTATCGTATATGGTAATAAGATGCGTCTGGCGTCCGCTGTATATATTAACGCTGGCATTTTAAATAATTGTTAGAGATAAATCTGACTCTTACACCACGCCCCAAGGGCAGAAACAGAATGGGTGTGGAAGGGGGTGAAAAGAATTGAATACCGCCCATTTTTTTTTAAACATATTTTTATTGAAGCAATATATGTAATACATACATAAATTTTCACAGTAGGTCAAACCTATATCAAATAGGAAAAAGCGGAAGGGGATTAAATAATATTACAACCGAGTCCCCAATCAAGAGACATTTTAAACACAGTACAAACAACAATATTACACTTATATAGAACATGCCTCTCGGGGCTTCAGTAACCATCAGATTAAAAGCTGGTCTAGTCAGCTGACCCAGACGTGTGCAGGTGAGGACAAAAAAAACCCCAAAAAAAACAAAAAAACAAAACAAAACCCTGTACCCGTATGCCAACTTCCTCCCAGTCGTCTACCGAGCTGAGAATGGCAGTCAGTCCTATAGCACAATCGGTGGATCCCCCGCAATCGTTCTAGTCAAAAACCATTCTGTATTAGAGAAAGAGTTATGGAGCTGTGTCCTGACTGCTATCGACAAGGTCGTTATATAGCTTTCCCACACTTCAAAGAATTTCTGTATTTTAGTATCTTTGTCTAGCAAACATCCTATCCATTCCATCCGAAAGAGATAAAATAATTTGGCTTTAAACAACGAAAGTGTAGGTGGTGTCACAACTGAGGGCCTGAGCTGACGGGAGGCAGCCTCAGTTGTAGGGGCTGAGATGTACCGGAACCTGGGAGGTTGTATCAGACCCCTGGACATGTAAGTAACATGAATAATAACTGCCCGATGGCGTGACCACGACAACTTAGATAAAAGTCAATGATGTTTATTATGACAACTCCGCAACACAGCAGCAGTAAAAGAAAACGTAAAAGTCAGCAAATAATAAATACAGTTCCTGGGTACTACAGGATGGCAGGAGCCACAGGGCACTGGTAGTGTGAGATAGTTCTTATGATCTTCTAGATGGAAAGTCCTTACCAGGCCCGACTGTAGCAATGGAGATAACCCAGGATTGTGCCAGCTGGTGTTCCAGGAAAAGCTGGGTTGCTGAAGGTAAAACAGCTGCTGTGGATACTGGCTGGAACCAGACTGTTGTTAGCACGGAGTGGATACTGGCTGGAACCAGTTAAATAATAAATGAACTTGGGAGCGATGAAATATGAACTGAAATGTAGAACTTGAGAGCGGAGAAATAATAATACCGGTGGAGAGTGGTAAAGTGTAGAAAGGACACCGGCCCTTTAAGGGAAGCTGTACTCTGCTGGAAGCTGAGCTGGAAGCAGGTAATGTTGTAGCTGGAAACAGATGAATCCACAATGGATTGGAGAGTCAGGCTACACCGCAGGTGGAATCCTGGTGCGGGTCTCTATGGTGGAAGTCTTGAGACAGGAGCTGGAACCTGGAAGACAATCACAGGAGAGAGACAAACAGGAACTAGGTTTGACAACCAAAGCACTGACGCCTTCCTTGCTCAGGCACAGTGTATTTATACCTGCAGCAAGGAAGGGATTGGCTAGGCAATTATGCAGATTAACAATACTGACAACAGATTGGAGGAAATGATCAGCTGACAGAATCCAAGATGGCTGCGCCCATGCAGACACTTGGAGGGAAGTTTGGTTTGTAATCCATGTGGTAATGAAAACAGTAATGGCGGCGCCGGCCACTGGAGACAGGAGACGCCAGGCTGACAAGTGCACATCCAACCACGCGGACACAGCGGAGGCCGCGGCTGACGTAATCGCCACTCTGACACTCTGCATGCAGAAGCTCAGGGACGGCGGCGGAGGCCGCGGGAGACGCCATGCCAGATGTAATAAGGCGTTACTGTGACAGCGTCTCAGAGAGACAGGAGAGGATGCAGGAATGTGAACATTAGGATAACAGATGGGATCCGGTCCTGGAGCGCTGAGCCAGCCTTAGGAGGCATCTGATGGGTAAGAAATGGCGTCCAGATACCCGGATCGTGACAGCACCCCCCCCTTTAGGAGTGGCCCCAGGACACTTCTTTGGCTTTTGAGGAAACTTGGAATGGAATCTCCGGACCAAGGCAGGAGCATGGACATCAGAAGCATTGGTCCATGAACGTTCCTCAGGACCATAACCCTTCCAGTCAATAAGATATTGTAGTTGACCGTAACGGTGACGTGAGTCCAGGATCTTGGCCACTTCATACTCAACGCCTCGTTGAGTTTGGACTTTCGGAGTTGGAGGAAGTGAGGAATGAAACCGATTCAAGATCAGCGGTTTCAACAGGGAAACATGGAATGTCCTGGGTATTTTTAAGAAGGGAGGCAACTGGAGTCTGTAAGCAACAGGATTGATGACTTGTTCAATCTTGAAAGGACCGATATAGCGAGGTGCAAACTTCATACTGGGAACTCTTAACCTCAAATTCTTCGTGGATAACCATACCCGATCACCCACCTTGAGAGCAGGAACTGCTCGACGCTTCTTATCCGCAAACTTCTTGTACCTGAACGATGCCTTGAGCAGAGCTGATCGTACGCTCTTCCAGATATTGGCAAACTGATGCAAGGTGATATCCACTGCGGGAACAGAAGTTGCTGGAAGCGGTTGGAACTCAGGAACTTTAGGGTGGAATCCAAAGTTAGTGAAGAATGGTGTTGAAGCAGATGAAGAATGATACTGGTTGTTATGACAGAACTCGGCCCAGGGAAGTAATTGAACCCAGTCATCTTGAGAGGAGGACACATAGATGCGGAGGAAGGCCTCCAAGTCCTGATTCACCCTCTCGGTTTGACCATTGGTCTGAGGATGGTAAGCCGTGGAAAACTTTAGCTTGACTTGGAGGACTTGACATAAACTTCGCCAGAATTTGGCTGTGAATTGAACTCCTCGATCTGAGATAATTTCTTCAGGAAGACCGTGGAGTCGGAAGATCTCTTGTATGAATACTTGAGCCAACTTGGAAGCTGACGGAAGACCGGTGAGAGGAATGAAGTGTGCCATCTTGGTGAACCGGTCAACTACCACCCAGATGGTATTGAACTTGTTGCACATGGGTAAGTCTGTAATGAAATCCATCGACAAGTGGGTCCATGGTCGACGGGGAACGGATAGTGGAACCAGTTGCCCCGCAGGCGACTGGCGGGATACTTTATGTTGGGCACACTTTGGGCAAGATGCAATAAACTCCAAGACGTCCTTTTTCAGAGTTGGCCACCAATAGGACCTAGAGATAAACTCCAGGGTTTTTTGGATACCTGTATGTCCGGCAAAACGGGAAGCATGGGCCCAATGCATGAGCTTCTTCCTTAGCATCGGCTTCACAAAACTTTTCCCTGATGGGGGCGTAGAGTCCATCCCTACCGTGGAGAATGCCAACGGATTTATAATAGGATGCTTGTCTGAAGACTCTGACTCATTTTCTTGCTCCCATGAGCGGGAAAGGGCATCGGCCTTGCGATTCTGAGAGCCCGGACAGAACTGGAGTTTAAAGTCGAACCTGGAAAAGAAAAGTGCCCATCTGGCCTGACGAGGGTTGAGACATTGTGCGCCCTTTAGGTATAAAAGGTTCTTGTGGTCTGTAAGTATGGTGATTAAATGAGAAGCTCCCTCCAACAGATACCTCCACTCTTCTAGAGCGAGCTTGATGGCTAGCAACTCCTGGTCGCCAATGGCATAGTTGCGCTCAGCTGGGGAGAACTTCCGGGAGAAGAAACTGCAAGGATGTAAATGGCCATCTTTAGCCCTCTGAGATAACACCGCTCCTACTCCAACGGAGGAGGCATCCACCTCTAGGATGAAAGGAGAGTCGATGTCAGGCTGTTTCAGGACAGGCGCAGAGATGAACCTCTGTTTTAAAAGATGAAAAGCTTGCATGGCTTCTTCAGACCACTTGGACGGGTTAGCACCCTTCTTGGTGAAAGCAGTAATAGGCGCCACAATGGTGGAAAAGTCTCGTATAAACTTTCGGTAATAATTGGCGAACCCTAAGAACCTCTGGACCCCTTTGAGGGTTAAGGGTACCGGCCAATTCTGAATTGCTTGTAGTTTCTCAGGATCCATCTCTAGTCCGGAACCGGACACAATGTACCCTAGAAACGGAATGGACTTGACTTCAAAGACGCATTTTTCTAATTTGCAATAGAGATGATTGACACGGAGACGGGACAGAACCTCTTTAACCCAAAAACGATGTTCCTCTAAATCGTTGGCAAAAATGAGGATATCGTCTAGATAGACCACGACATGACGGTATAGAATGTCTCTGAAAATCTCATTGACAAAATGCTGGAAGACAGCTGGAGCATTGCTCAATCCGAAGGGCATGATGAGGTACTCATAATGTCCGTCACGGGTGTTAAAGGCGGTCTTCCACTCGTCACCCTCACGGATCCGGATGAGATTGTATGCACCTCGCAAGTCCAGCTTTGTAAAGATGGTAGCTCCGCTAACTCTGTCAAAGAGCTCAGTAATCAGGGGTAAAGGATAACGGTTCTTGATGGTAATGTCGTTCAAACCTCTGTAGTCGATGCACGGCCGCAGACCACCATCTTTCTTTTTTACAAAAAAGAAGCCTGCGCCAGCTGGGGAAGAAGAAGGTCGAATGAACCCCTTTGCTAGGTTCTCTTTAATGTATTCCTCCATAGAATGCGTCTCAGGCAGAGACAACGGATAAGTTCGGCCTCGAGGTGGAACCTTCCCTGGAACGAGATCAATTGGGCAGTCCCATTCTCTATGAGGAGGAAGGATATCAGCAGAAGCTTTACTGAACACATCCGTGAAATCTTGATATGGAGGAGGTGGAACATCAGACGACCTGGGGGAGGAAGAACAGACAGGCAATACTTTAAACAAACATGTCTCTGCACAGGAGGAACCCCATGCCAGGATTTGCGTAGTCGTCCAATCAATTGTAGGATTGTGAAGACGGAGCCATGGAAGGCCCAGGACCACAGGATGTGTGGCTCTTGGAATCACTAAAAGTGAAATAAGTTCGGAATGAAGAACTCCCACTCTCAGACGAACTGGTAGAGTCCTTAGAGCAATAACAGTATCAAAAATTTTACTGCCATCCACGGCAGTTAAGGAAAAGGAGGAAGGAAGTCTCTCGGTGGGTAGGGACCACCGTTTAACATAGGCTTCAGTAATAAAGTTCCCAGCTGCTCCGGAATCAAGGAGAGCAATGACGTTCCGATAACGTTGAGCAACTTGAAGCGAGACTGGGAGATTACAATCATGAGGAGATGGAGAGGAGATCATTACTCCTAGCCGGCCCTCTCCTGGGCGAGCTAGGGTTTGGAGTTTTCCCGGACGTTCGGGACAGGCATTGATGGTGTGAGACGGAGCTGCACAGTAAAGACAAAGAGACTCAGAGAGACGTCTTCGGCGCTCAGCAGGAGTTAAACGGGAACGGCCAATTTGCATGGGCTCATCTTTAGATGGTGACAGTTGACGAGGAGGAGGAGCAGAAGATTTTGGAGCAGATGATCTTCCACGCTCAGTTGCTCTCTCTCTGAAACGTAAATCAACTTTCGTGCAGAGTGAGATTAGCTCATCTAACTTAGAAGGTAAGTCTCTGGTAGCTAACTCATCTTTAATAAGCTCAGATAAGCCATGCCAGAATGCAGCATACAGGGCCTCGTCGTTCCATGCCAGTTCGGATGCCAGGATCTGGAACTGTATCAGATATTGTCCTACAGTACGTGACCCCTGGCGTAAACGGAGAATCTCGGATGAAGCTGAGGTTACCCGGCCTGGCTCGTCGAAGATGCGCCTGAATGTTGACACGAATGCAGTGTAAGAAGATAGCAGGGTGTCGGACCTCTCCCATAACGGTGATGCCCAGTCAAGGGCGGAGCCACTGAGAAGAGAGATGATGTAGGCAATTTTTGTACGGTCACTGGGAAAATTGCCAGGTTGTAGCTCAAACTGAATCTCACACTGGTTGAGAAATCCCCTGCAGAATCTTGGAGATCCGTCAAATTTTGCTGGCGTTGGAAGATGAAGACGTGGAGCAGAAATGGGTAAGGTGGGTGGGGTTATAGCTGGAGTCACTGTGGTTGACGCACCAGATGCGCCTGATCCACGGAGAGTTGTCTGAATCCCATCCAGCCGAGTAGAGAGATCCTGGAGACAGCGGATGATGTGGCCCTGTGCAGCCTCCTGATGTTCTAGTCGGGCTGCCAGTTCTTGCATCGGCCTGGCCGCTTGATCCTGGTCTCCGGCTGGATTCATTAGGTCAGTGCTTACTGTCACAACTGAGGGCCTGAGCTGACGGGAGGCAGCCTCAGTTGTAGGGGCTGAGATGTACCGGAACCTGGGAGGTTGTATCAGACCCCTGGACATGTAAGTAACATGAATAATAACTGCCCGAAGGCGTGACCACGACAACTTAGATAAAAGTCAATGATGTTTATTATGACAACTCCGCAACACAGCAGCAGTAAAAGAAAACATAAAAGTCAGCAAATAATAAATACAGTTCCTGGGTACTACAGGATGGCAGGAGCCACAGGGCACTGGTAGTGTGAGATAGTTCTTATGATCTTCTAGATGGAAAGTCCTTACCAGGCCCGACTGTAGCAATGGAGATAACCCAGGATTGTGCCAGCTGGTGTTCCAGGAAAAGCTGGGTTGCTGAAGGTAAAACAGCTGCTGTGGATACTGGCTGGAACCAGACTGTTGTTAGCACGGAGTGGATACTGGCTGGAACCAGTTAAATAATAAATGAACTTGGGAGCGATGAAATATGAACTGAAATGTAGAACTTGAGAGCGGAGAAATAATAATACCGGTGGAGAGTGGTAAAGTGTAGAAAGGACACCGGCCCTTTAAGGGAAGCTGTACTCTGCTGGAAGCTGAGCTGGAAGCAGGTAATGTTGTAGCTGGAAACAGATGAATCCACAATGGATTGGAGAGTCAGGCTACACCGCAGGTGGAATGCTGGTGCGGGTCTCTATGGTGGAAGTCTTGAGACAGGAGCTGGAACCTGGAAGACAATCACAGGAGAGAGACAAACAGGAACTAGGTTTGACAACCAAAGCACTGACGCCTTCCTTGCTCAGGCACAGTGTATTTATACCTGCAGCAAGGAAGGGATTGGCTAGGCAATTATGCAGATTAACAATACTGACAACAGATTGGAGGAAATGATCAGCTGACAGAATCCAAGATGGCTGCGCCCATGCAGACACTTGGAGGGAAGTTTGGTTTGTAATCCATGTGGTAATGAAAACAGTAATGGCGGCGCCGGCCACTGGAGACAGGAGACGCCAGGCTGACAAGTGCACATCCAACCACGCGGACACAGCGGAGGCCGCGGCTGACGTAATCGCCACTCTGACACTCTGCATGCAGAAGCTCAGGGACGGCGGCGGAGGCCGCGGGAGACGCCATGCCAGATGTAATAAGGCGTTACTGTGACAGCGTCTCAGAGAGACAGGAGAGGATGCAGGAATGTGAACATTAGGATAACAGATGGGATCCGGTCCTGGAGCGCTGAGCCAGCCTTAGGAGGCATCTGATGGGTAAGAAATGGCGTCCAGATACCCGGATCGTGACAGGTGGATCCTTAGCAATCCATACTTGCAGAATAGCCTTTCTGGCTGCTATACTAACTGCTAGCAGTAGCTTTCTACTTCCCTGGGAGAGACGTAGGTCTGGGGAGAATATACCGAATAGCGCCCATTGTGGGCACAAACTCCAATAATTCACTAGGTTAGTCGTTAAGTAATTCCTTATCCTTATCCAGAACTGTCTAATCAGAGGGCATGTCCACAAGCAGTGATAAAGGTCTGCTTGGGGAGAACCACACTTCCAACAAGCATGTGTGTCAGCTAGCCCTATGAGACATTGTCTATGAGGTGATAAATAAGTCCTGTGCAAAATATTGAGAGACATTTCTTTATACCTAGAAGAGGGAAACAGTTTACAAGCTTTTACATGGGCAGTAAGCAAGCCAGTTGTCTCGATCCCCGGAAGACATTCCGTCCAGGACCGGATACCTCCCTGTCCTGTAGAGTAGTCTAGAACAGTCCGAAAGTACCCATGTGCCATTGATATTGCTTTCCTAACTCTAGGGGCTTGTTGCAGTAGTTTATTTATCGGATTGTTCCAATCCATAGGTGATAAACAGCCAATAATAGTAAAAATATAATGTTGGGCTAGCAGAAAGGCCACAGGATAGGCCAGTAGAACTGGATGTCTAGCAGTGGCTTCCTGGAACGTGAGCGGCCTCAAGCTTTGCGAATCCACCAAATGAGCTACCTTGGAGACACCCCTCATCCGCCAGATGTTGAATGGATAATGCGCCCTACCCTCCTGGAAGTCCGGATTTGCCATGAACGGAAGGTACAGTGATTTGTGGGAGTTCAGATCTAGTTTATTACGCATATCAGTCCATAGTTTTTTAATGGTCCACAATAGTGGATTCCTCCTCCACTCTCCAGACACCTCTCGAGCATGCAAATGTAAGAATGCGACCAGGTCCCCCCTTGTAGAAATTCTCTATCTAAGTCAGTGTTTGTGTAGTTGTTGTCATTGTGCACCCAGTCATGCAAATACCGTAGTTGAGCGGCATGGGAATACCAAAGAACATTAGGAAAATTAATTCCCCCATTCTCCGTGGTTTGCTGTAATTTAATCAACGTTATACGTGGTTTTCTTCCCTGCCAAATAAAGCGTCTAAAAAGAAAATTGATGCGTTGAACATCTTTGGGTAGGAGGACATGTGGCATGGCGTGTATAAAGTACATCAGACGAGGGAATGATATCATCTTTACCAAATTCGTTCTTCCCATGTACGATAAAGGCAGAGATTTCCAGGAGTGAAGTTCTGCCTCAATTTTTCTGATGGCCGAGGTAAAATTTAGGGTGTAAAGTCGCTCAGGTTGTCTCGAAATTTGAATCCCCAGATAGGTGAGTTGATCCGAGCTCCATGTCAGTGGTAAACCCCCCACCCCGTTTCTCAAAAATGCACCACTCCCCAGTCGTAGTGCCACTGACTTCGACCAGTTTACATTGAAGCCAGAAATATGTCCATACGCCTGCAGTAGATTGAATATATGAGTCAAGGAAGTCCCCGGATCTGAAACATACAGCAGTAGATCATCAGCAAATGCCGTAAGCTTTAGCTCCCTGCGACCTATCTGAATGCCATGAAACTGAGTGTCAGTCAATAGCAAACGATGGAGGGGATCTATGGCCAAATTGAACAATAAGGGTGACAAGGGACAGCCCTGTCGTGTGCCACGATGTATAACCACCGGATCACTGGTATAGCCATTCAGTAAGAGGGTAGTGGAAGGAGAGTCATATAAGTAACGAATAATATTAACAAAGTCTTGGTGGAAGAGTCTACGTTCCAAGACCCTGAATAGATGGGGCCAAAGTACCGTATCGAAGGCCTTGGTAGTGTCTAGGCTGAGGAGTATATTCCTGGATTGGGGCGAATGAGCAGAGGCTATGACTGCAGCAACAGCAGCCCGAATTCCTTTTACCGAATGTGTATTACAAACAAAACCAAGTTGATGAGTAGTTAGAGCATGGGGGAGAATCGTTTGCAGTCGATCTGCCAAAATCTTGGTGAATAATTTTATGTCGGTATTTAACAACGTAATGGGCCTGTATGAAGTCACCAATTGAGGGTCCTGAGCAGGCTTGGGGATCATAATGGTATGGGCTGTTGTGAAATTATGAAAAGGGGCACGGTGATGCAGCAGGCCGTTAAACAGTTCTAGCAGAGTTGGAGTTATATGAGGTTGAAGGATTTTATAAAATTCATTGGAGAGGCCATCCGGGCCCGGGGATTTGTGCAGGTGGAGTTTGGACATAGCCGAGGCAAGCTCCTCCTCAGTAATTGCACTCACCAGAAAATCCGACTGCGTACTCGTTATAGGAGGCAAAGCTGAATCAGGTACAAGTGCGGTATGAGCACCTTCATTAAAAGGGAGATCCGAATATAAGTCGGCAAAATAAGATTCAAAATGCTACACTATAGCAGGGGAAGAGGTAAGGAGCTGCCCCGTATCCCGATGTTTAACAGCCGTTATGAATTTTTGAGCAGTTTTCTTCCTAGCCATATTAGCCAAAAGTCTACCAGACTTGTTACCCCACTGGTAATACTTGTGAGAAGAATACACCACGTCCCGCTTTGCTTGCGCCAGCAAGTGGTCATTCAGTAGTTGTTTTTCCTGCAAATAGAGCCGCAAAGATTCCTCAGTTTGTAGGGCATGGTGATTCTGCAGTGCAGCATCTAACTCTGAATGTAGTGCAGTATAAGTCACCAGACTTTTCTTTTTCAATCTATGGACATACTCAATAATCTGGCCTCGAAGAACAGCCTTCGCTGCACCCCAGAGGATATTCGGGCGATCCCAGTGCTCAAGGTTATCGTCTAAGAAGTTAGCCCAATTAGTTATCAAGAACTTCCGAAAGTCATCGCAATTATAAAGATAACTCGGAAACCTCCAGTGTCTGGAGCCCCCTGACTGAAGAGTTCTCTTTAGCATGAATGACACCGGAGCGTGATCCGAAATCAAAATGTTATGGATATCAGCATGCGCGACTCGCGTGACAAGAGAATCCGCAACTAAAATCGAGTCAATCCTGGACCAGGATCGATGAACCCCAGAGAAAAAAGTGAACGATTTGTCGGGGGGGTTTAGGAGACGCCAAACGTCAGTAAGCTGGAGGGAGACCATTAAAGTTTGAAGGTGTGACCAAAAAGAAGATTGAGAAGTGCGTGGGACAGGAGATTTATCAACAGTAGGATCATCTACAGTGTTCCAGTCACCCCCCAGGACAAGCTGAAAATTGTCACGTTGCAGCAACTGAGAACTCAATTCCTGGAGGAAGGCAGCAGTTTCGACATTGGGTGCGTAGACATTCACTAATGTATATTTAGTACCCCAAATTTCCACATCCAAAACTAAATAGCGCCCCTGTGGGTCAATAATAGAGTCCAGAATAGTGTATTGTAACTTCTTACTAAATAGGATCGCAACCCCCCTGGTCTTTCGTGTATTGTCAGCGGAAATACAGTCATCTAACCAAGGTGCCCGAAGAGCAGAGGAGGCGCCCGACATCCAGTGGGTTTCTTGGAGAAATATAATCTGGGGTTTAAACCATTTTAAATGCGTAAGGACCCGTTTACGTTTAATCGGGGAGTTGAGGCCGCGCACGTTCCAGGACAGAATCTTAAAAAAATCATCCGAGGAGGAGGCTCTTGTATCGAAGGCAGTCATGAGTCTGTTAACCTACACCCACCCGAGGGTGGCAATCCAGAAGGAACACTACATCACACAGTTGCCCTCCCCCATCCCAGCGAGCGGAGAGAAGCAAACTGAACCACAGTGAACCATAGAGCTCGTTAACGGATCTGGTGAGGGAGGCACGGCACGGGCAAAACAAAAACAAAAACAAAAAACACACACATTGCTTCACATAACAATTTTCACATTTTCCAAACCAAACCAGTAACAGCGCAAGTGCTAAACCTTCCGGTAGCACTGGCGAGGAACACATCAATAATAACTGTAGTAATTGACGTAAAGTAAAATTACATTAAGCTGAGCAGCAGATAATGAGACCTAAGGCCTCATTCATGTGTACATTAAACCAACTCAGTATATAGGGCAGGGAATACCAATACAACTAGAATTCCACAGCGCAGTCGAGGACCACAACATTAATAGATACTGTATTGAAGGGCAAGCTGATTGGTGTGGTACGGGACTCATGGTCTCCCAGCTGTCAAGGATAAGCCCACCCAAGGCAGTAAACATGTTGTGGAGTAATAACTAATACTTATGTCACGGGTTCTCAGGATTCAACATATTTGTGACATGGGATTTGGCAGTAACAGGATCAGCAAATAGTAGCGTGCGGCCATTGTCATGTATCCTCAACTTAACTGGATACATCAACGCAAATTTAGTATTGCTCTCGTGAAGCATCCTGCAAACGTCAGAAAACTCTCTCCTCGTTTGCGCAAAAGAGGCAGAGAAGTCCTGAAAGAGTAAAATACGTTTACCATTCACTAGCAGTTGCGGGATTTTCCTGCAAGAGCGCAAAACATGTTCCTTCATGCGGAAATCCAGAAATCTTGCAATGACAGGCCGTGGCCTCACATCAACATCTGGGCGAATGGGACCAATTCTATGCGCTCTTTCAATATGCTTTAGAAATGGGGGGTCTGAGATATCTAGAGCTGAGAACAGGTCATGCAGTATAAAATCAGCCAACTGCCCATCCCGGATTGATTCGGGGATGCCCACGAAGCGCAAATTCGATCTCCTATCTCTGTTCTCAAGATCATCTATTTTTGCCTGCAGAGCAGCAATAGATGAATCTTGGGTGGCAGTGGATCGCTGGAGTGTATGCATCTGATCCTCCCCGTCACTAACCCTTTGCTCTAAGGAGTTTATCCGTGAGGTATTCTGATCAATCTTTGTAAGTGTGGAATCTAGTAGTGTTTGTATCTGCTCCAATCTTTTGTCAATTAACGGTATATTTTCAAGTTACTTGTCAATTTGAGGCATGAGGAGTCGCGAGATCTCCTGTGCCATATGTAGTAAAGAGGGCTGGTCAGGCAGAGCCTCTGTTTCTTGAGGCCGAGCCTGAGGATTGTCCACACCCGGAGGAGAGGGGGGGTTAAGTTTCCCCGTATTGTTTTTATTTTTACTCATTCTTGTATTCACTGAGGATTGAGAAGGTCTAACCGCTGGAGTTTTATGGACAAATTTGTCCATCACCCGGTCGTCAGACCGTTAAACAGAAAGGGTATCAGGCCCTGATGTGAACACACAGTGGTATATGATAATAAAACACCTCACGTAAGAGCTCAAGTTGGAAGATATGTCAGAACTACTCAGCGAAAAATAAAAAAAATTAAAACATCAAGTTACATACTAAGCATAATAAGGCATGCCAATATAAATAATCCTGTGATAGTAACCGGAAAGTGCAAAGCACAGCAGAAGTCTACAATATGCTAAAGTAGAAGCGATTTTCAGGCCTCTGCGCTAAATCTTATGGTACAATTATAAGCGACAATGACTACGTTAGCAATAACAGAGGTTAATCAGGGTAAGGAGCTCTGCAGCGTGTATTCTACAGCAGAGGAATTGCACAAGTAGAGTTATATTGTACCACTGCAAGCAGGCACCAGGTGGCAGCAGAGGCCAAGATATATTCCTGTGAAAATAAACATCGATTTCACAAGACAAACAACTGTATCGATGCGAGAAGGAAAATAACAAACTATTTCTGAACGTTCTATTAGTAGATAATCCCTAATTGTTACTATAACCTAGCAGAGAATTAAACATTGATAGATCTCAAACCTCGACTATAGCACAGATCTGATCACTGTGATGCAAGGTAAAACAATGGTGCCGGCTATAGCAGCACAGGTAGACAATCAGGAGAGGAAAGCTAGAGATAAGAGAAGGAGGAAGACAGGAGGAAAAAGAAATTTGTAGATAAGAAACAGGAGAGAGAGAGGCAGAGTCCAGGCTGGTTATAAGAAAAAGAAAGTCACAGTGGTGTTCCAGGAGTGGTGCAGTCCCAACCGCAGGGCCTAGTAGTCAGTGATCCGGAGTCTGCCTGGTGTCGTAGAGTCACTGCAGCACATTGTAAACTGTCCCCTGTAGTAGAGTGGGTAAAGGCGGTCTCTTTATCCGGGTAGCAGTCCCTTCAGGAGAATTGCGACACCGACCTCGCCACGCCACCCCAGGAATCCGGAATGGTGAATCGCCCACTCCAGCCTTCCCCTGCCGCCATGCAGAACCAGCAGAGAGATAGGCGCCTCCGGCAAACAGGTCGTCACCACAAAGGCCTCAGGTGTCAGGGCCACAGGGTGTGGGGAAGAAGGGGACAAATAGGGGGCTAAGGGTAATGTTAGGGACTCAGCACCCCCCCCCCCAAAAAAAAAAGTAAAGAACGTAAGCCTTCCACCAACTTTAGGAACTCTCAGCTCACAGTCCCGAGTGCACTGGAGTCCGATGGCGTCCGGGGTCTTTCATCGCCAATTACCCAGGGTCAGTCTCGTCCGCCGCACCGTTCACCCCACCGGAGGATCCCGCACAGCCAGACGGGCACGGATAGAAGGAGCCGGGCTACAAGTAGGGACCACAGCGGCAGAGGTCGTCTCTCCTCCGGCAGCTGCAGGAAGTACGTTAAGTCCCCGCGGCGATCAGCCCGACGGTCATAGGGGGGCCGGAGCTGCAAGGGTGTTTTGCCGCTCCACGTGTCAGGGGTCTTTCAGCGTCACTCACCCAGGGTCAGTCCATTCCGCCACACCGCTCACCCCGCCGGAGATCTCCACACCACCAGACGGGTAAGGATAGAGGGAGCCGGGTCACAAGCAGGGACCACCGCAGCAGAGGTAATCTCTCTTCCTTCGTTACGCCGCAGCCAGCAGTAGGAAGCGATCAGCCGGATGGTCACAGGAGAGCCGGAGCTGCAGGGGGCTGTGTCACTCCACTTATCAGTCCAATGCAGGGAACACCGCCGAGAGGCAGCAAGGCAAGGGGGGCTCCCCACAAGGGTAGGCAACGTAGAGGTTGAAAAGGTAGGCTCGGGTTCAGGCAGTCTCGTTGAGGGCCGGCTACCGGGGGCATACAATCTCGCTCTGGTACTTGCAGGGTATCCCCAAGTGCAGTAAGATGTGGGGAACAATCCTGAGAGCCTCCCAGGAAAATATAGTGGAGATAGCAGGAGGATGTCTTTGGATTAGTAGCCTGCAAGACAGAGCTCATCTAAAAGCAGCCATGCTGGATGGCCCGCCCACCGGAAGTCGAATACCGCCCATTTTATTCAATTTCTAATTCTTTTCTTAAAATTTTCTAAATTAATGAATTAATCAATTCAATCAATTAATCCATACATTTCAATTAATCAATCAATGAATCAATCAATACTTTAACTGCCTTCCACTCAGTACAGTTTCTTGGGCCGGGCGCGCCACGGCAACTGCATATTATAATATTCCATCTGGAATGCTATTGAAACTGTCCCTCTCAAAATGGCCGTCGCCTCATAGAAGACAGTTTTTAAGAATACTAGAGAAGGTGGTGGCCATTTTGAGAAGCTAATTTTCAATACATAGAACTGGGAGCAGGTGCGAACAGCGCCTGGGGACTGCAGAGAGTGGCAGTATCCAGGGGGATCCCCTGACAACAAGTAGAACTCCTTAACAACAAGCAGGTACTGTGGCATTACAAAGCGGGCATAATATAATGACAGGGCCATGTGAGGGCATAAAATGCTGTCAGGGGCATTACAGTGGGGGGTATAATATGGTTTCAGGGGCATTACATTGGGGGCATAATATGGTGACAGGGGCATGTGGGCACATACTATGGTGTCGGGCATTACAGTGGGGGCATAATATGGTGTAAGGGACACTGTCACCTTTTCCTGCAAGGCCACACCCATTGCAGCAGAGCCACACCCTTTACTGTGAGGCCACACCTAATTTTGAGGCACGCGCAAATTAATTTTTTTTGCTGTGGGGTACACTGGGCTCCACAAGGATAAACATCGGGGTGTAGAGTAGGATCTTGATCCGAGGCACCAACAGGCTCAAGGCTTTGACTGTTCCCAAGATGCACAGCGCTGCCTCCTCTATAACCCCGCCTCGGTGTACAGGAGCTCAGTTTTGTAAGTTGGTGCCTTGCAGTAAGCAGGCAGTCAACAGGGGGGCTGCCTTCTGCAGACCATTTAATAGCTTTATTTGAAGAAAGAAGAATACTTTTACAGGCTTCAAGGGCTGCTACGTGTAAAGTCACATAGACTTTCTTTGCGCAGCTTCATCACCCCCAGCGGCGCTGTATACTCCTGCGCCCTGGTTGCCGGGCCACTGCAGCGGCGGCTCCGGTGTCTTTCCAGTGTCAGTCACACACACGCCGCTGTCCTCCTGGATCGTGTGGTACGGGGGAGGTAAGGGGTCTCTTTGGCCGCTCTGTACCACTATCCGGCACGGCCGTGGCAATCGGGCCGCGCACGCTGGCATGGACACTGTTATTGGGCAGCCGCTCCACTAGCCACCAGGGACATTGGGCACAGGTGTGGAGGTTTTTACTCTCTAAAAGCCCCGTTTTCAGGGCCCACAGCGCCCGGTGGGGATGCCAGCAGGGGGAGAAGGCCTAACCTGTAGCCCCTCCCCCAGCCCCAGAGCACCATTTCTGTGAATATTCCCGCCCTGGAGCTGCATATCTCTCCTTCACTCCCTGTCAGCAGCCATCACAAACGGAGCTGAGCTGTTCCTGGGACTGTTGGGGCAAATCCTCCTCTGTAAAGCCGCCTCATCGCCAGTGCTGTGTATTTTACAGGACACTTAAGTATTCTACCTGTCACTGGGACAGTGTTAGTTAAGAAAGAGTGCATACATTCAGGGTTGTGTGGTACAAACACCCTGTGATATACATCCAGCATCTGCTGTGCTTTGTTATATCTATTGTTGACACATATAGCTATCGTGAGTATTAGTTTGTATTGCTAGTCCAGTGCAGTTTTATGGTGCATCATTACTGCATGGTACGCTTGTGACTATATATGTGTGTGTGCATGTAGCTGCTGCGTGGCTGCCTTATTGGGTATTTCACTCAGCGTGCTATTCCTATATTCCGTAACCTGTGGGGGCTAAGTGTATCAGGTTTTCGGTATAATATAGGATTTTTTTTCACAAGATATACTTGCTGTGTATTTTTACTTGTGATTTATAGTCACCCTATATATATCTTGGATTCCCGGTAATTGTGCTGCCACAGTCACATTTCACGGGGAGTTCTTGCTAGGTATATCGCTGCTACGAATTGTACCCGGTTGCCCAATATTGTGCTTACTATTATGTCAGCTACAAGAGGTATCGGAGCTGGGGCTTCTCCCACACTGCGTGGTGATGATGCTGCAGACATCTTGGAGGAAAATTTGGCAGCAGAGAGTTCAGGTTCAGGGAGTTCCTTACCCCCCAGTGGGTCCGTAGCACCGGGGGCAACAAATGACCCACCTTGGGCTACCTTTTCCACGCTATTAAACACGCTTGTAACTTAATTGGTGCCCCCTGTGGGACCACCTGTGCCATTGCAGCAATTTATGGTCCTTGCTATTAATCCGCCATGGGCAGATCAAGTCTCCACTCAGTTACAGCATTTGAACCGGTCACTGACTAAATCTAAGTGTCACTCTCGCCCGCCTAAGACTAAGTCGTCTTCTAAATGGGCCATTACCTCCTTCCAATCCACTGTTATCCTGGACACATCCTCTGAGGAGGATGGTGCGTATACTGATCCCACGGACACTGACTCAGATGTTTCTGATGGGGAAGGGAAGTCATTGGTGGATGTCCCTGATCTGATTGAGGCAATAAGGCTCATTCTTCAGGTGTCTGATGATCCTGAGCCTGAGGATGTCTCTAAAAAGCCGGATAGGTTCAAATATAAGAAGGTTAAACGAGTTTTACCTCATTCTGATCACCTGGTTGACATACGTCAGGGATCCTTGGAAAATCCGGGGACAAAATTCACACCTAATAAGAGATTGTTGGCTCACTATCCTTTCTCTGCGGAAATATGTAAGAATTGGGAAACTCCTCCGCCTGTAGATCCTCATGTGGCGCGCATGGTAGTTTCCTCTGCTCTGCCAGTAACTACCGTCACCTCTCTAAAGGAACCGACGGATAGACATGTGGAGGGTTGTTTGAAAGCGATTTACACCCTAACGGGGGCTGTGCATAGGCCAACCATTGCAGCAACATGGGCTGCTGAAGCTGTTGAGGCGTGGGCTCAGGAGCTTGAGGCGGAGCTGCCTTCCAAAGCATATGAGCATGCTCGACAATGTCTCTCTTACTGTATATTACCACGGCTTCTCTGTACCTTAAGGAGGCAGCCTCCGATGCCGGGTGCTGGCGGCCAAGGCTGCTACTATGTCCGTCTTGGCCAGACATATCCTTTGGTTGAGATCGTGGTCGGTGGATATGGATTCCATGAAAACTCTGGAGGTACTTCCTTTCAAGGGAGACATTCTCTTTGGAGAAGACCTCAATAAGATTGTGGCTGATCTGGCTACTGCTAAAACAGTTTGCCTACCTAGTAGAGCTCCTTCTGCAAAGAAGGCTAAAAGTACTTTCCCTCGGCCCTTTCATCCTCCAGGTAAAGCAAAAGGTCAGGTGTACCCAAAGCAAGCTAGTGCTTCCAGACCTGCCAAGCCCAGACCGAAGCGAGCCTGGGCTGCCCGTCAGCCTGCTTCCAAAACTGACAAGCTTGCTGCATGACGGGGCGGGCCTCCCTCTTGGGGTTCCCAGGGTGGGGTGCCGACTTCTAGGTTTTGCCCAGGAATGGTTGAAGACCAATTCCGATGCCTGGGTAAGGGAAGTCGTCACTCGAGATTACGCCGTACCCTTCAAGAATCGTCCCCCTCATTGATTTTGCCTGACAGATGTTCCTCTGGACCGAACAAAGGCAAACACTCTGCATTCGGGGGTACATTCCCTCCTGACCACAGGAGTGGTAGTACAGGTGCCTCTGGCTCAGAGAGGCAAGGGTTACTATTCACAGCTGTTTCTAGTCCCGAAACCGAATGGGTCCTCACGGCCCATTCTCAATCTGCAGTCCTTGAACAAGCATGTGCGGGTCTCCAAGTTTCGTATGGAAACTCGGCGCTCTATTTTTCTGGCCTTGGAGCCTGGGGACTATATGGTCTCTCTGGACATACAGGATGCCTACCTGCATATTCCTATTGCAGTGTCTCATCAGCAGTACATGAGGTTTGCGGTGGGCAACCTTCATAATCAATTTTGGACGCTACCCTTTGGTTTGACAACGGCTCCCCGAGTTTTCACCAAAGTTATGGCGGTCATGACGGCTACACTCCGCCGTCAAGGGGTTAGGATCCTACCGTACTTGGACGATTTGTTGATCCTGGCAAATTCCCCAGAACTTCTCCTGTGTCATCTCGATCTGACGGTCCAGTGCATGAAAGCCCACGGGTGGCTGATCAACTGGAAGAAATCCTCCCTGGTTCCTGCTCGGAGCATGTTACATCTGGGAGCGTTACTGGACACTCACAGCCAACGGTTGTTCTTGCTTCAAGAGAAAGTCCTGAAGCTTCAGGACAGGATTTGATGCTTCCTATCTCGTCCGCAAGTGTCGATACATTCGGCAATGCAAGTACTGGGTCTCATGGTGTCAGCTTTCGACATGGTGGCATATGCTCAATTCCATTCTCGCCCTCTGCAGAAGTTAATTCTGCGCAAGTCAGACGGCCTGCCTCACCGTATGAGATCTCACATGATCTCCTTGTCTCCGGAGGTCCACCTGTCACTGAGCTGGTGGCTTCAGGACCAACGATTGAGCAGGGGCCGTCCCTTCTGGATATCCAACTGGGTCCTTCTGATGATGGATGCCAGTCTGAGAGGTTGGGGCGTGGTGTTGGAACAACACTCTTCAGGGTCGGTGGACCAAGGAGGAGTCTCTACTCCCGATAAATATTCTGGAACTGCGGGCAGTGTTCAACCGTTGACAATGGCCCCGCATCTAATACAGAACAGGCCTGTTCAAGTACAATCGGACAACGCCACCACAGTGGTGTACATAAATCATCAATGCCGCACCTGAAGCTGCATGGCAATGAGGGAAGTATCACGGATTCTTCAGTGGGCAGAACGCCATCTGCTGGCCATATCCGCAGTGTTCATTCCGGGGGTCCTAAACTGGGAAGCAGACTTTCTCAGTCGTCAGGACATACACACCAGAGAATGGAGCCTCCATCCAGAGGTGTTTCAACTTCTCGTGGACAAGTGGGGCCTTTCAGATGTGGACCTGATGGCGTCTCGACACAATCACAAGGTTCCGGTCTTCGAAGCAAGGACAAGGGATCCTCAAGCAGCGTTTGTGGATGCTCTGTCAATTCCATGGAACTTTCGGCTGCCGTACGTGTTCCCTCCGGTGTCACTCCTGCCCAGGTGTTAGGATCTCCTGTTCTGTGCTGCCACGTCGCCATGGCAACCGGGAGGCAAGTGTTAGCGAAGTAACCTGAGCGCAGCTTATACTCCGGTCCGGGTTTTTACTGTGTAGTGGTTACAGGCTCTGTGCACGGCAGGGAATCCGGCGCTGGTTTTGTGCTCACAGTCTGTGAGGTCTGAGTGGGGCGTGGACAGCACCTGCTATATAAACCATCCTCTCAGGCTAGGCAAATGCTGCTGAATCTTTGTTTGTTAGTCAGTTCCAGAGAGTTAGCTAGTACTGTGTGACTTTGTATTTACTTGTTGCTTACTGCGAATAGGCCTTGGGATTCGGTACTTCATTCTGCCAATCCGGACCTAGCAGTAAGACTGGAGTCAGTTGTTTAACCTGCTGGGGTTCTTTTGCTATTCTGTGAAACCAGCAGGTTTGCGGCTGTACTCTCAGACCTGCTTGCTTAATCCTCCCTCACTGTGCAGGGCGTCCAGGTGTCAGTTTAGTGGCAGTAAGCTGAACCTGTGCCCTGCAAGTGGGGGTTAGGATTGTGGATACTCTCCTTGTGTCTATATTTCTATCTCTGACCAAGGAGTTTATTCCCACACCCGTTGGTGACCCTTTGGGGTTTTTTCTGTTTCTCTTGGCAACATCATTTCGGGTGCTCCACATGTTGGATCACTGCATCTTGCTTCATTGTCCGCTCTATTCCATCTGAGCATTCCTGACACTAGGGAGACACCCAATTCCTGAGCCTTTGGGCTTCCCCGTTCACTTTGTGTTTATTAGTTATTCCATCAACTCCTGTGTATGTTGTGTTATACTGTCTGTGAGTTCGTTTGCTTCGCATCCCTCTCTGTTCATACACCGGTATACTCCTGTTAGCACTGGTGTGCATAACATATTCAGCAGCCCTACTCCTGTTGAAATTTTGTAGGAATATGGAGCATACCCCTCAAAATACTTTGCAACAGGTGGTCGATCAGGTGCAGGTCCTGACTCGACAATTTAATGAGATGTCCATTAAAATGAACACCCCGCAGGCCGCTAGCTAGCCGGCAAGTTTAGGGGTTAAGGAGCCGAAAGTAAATCTCCCGGATCGTTTTTCTGGAGATCGCTCGCAGTTCTTTTGTTTCAAGGAGAGCTGTAAGCTATATTTCAGGCTTAGGCCCCAGTCTTCTGGGTCGGAGATTCAGCGGGTGGGCATGGTGATTTCCTTGCTACAAGGAGACCCACAGGTCTGGGCATATGGGTTGCAGCCTGACTGTCCGTCGCTTAAAAGTGTTGATGCTTTTTTTACGGCACTGGGCATTTTGTATGATGACCCTGACAAGATGGCTTCAGCCGAGGCTCAGATTACGGTCCTTAAGCAAGGGCGACGGCCAGCTGAGGTTTATAGTACGGAGTTTCGGAGGTTGGCTCATGATACCCAGTGGAATGACCCAGCCCTGAGAAACCAGTACCGAAGGGGCCTTTCTGACCAGATAAAGGACCAACTGGTACAATATCCCTCGCCTGATAGCTTAGATCAGCTCATGCAGTTATCCATCCGGGTGGATAGACGGCTGAGAGAGCGTAGGCTTGAAAGGGAGACCGCAGTTTCCTTTTTTCCCAAGGGAACCTCAGACTCTGAGGAATATTCCGAGGAGCCTATGCAGATTGGGGCTACCCGCCTCTCCTCGCGTGAGAAGACGCGGAGGAGACAGCAGGGTTTGTGTTTGTACTGTGGGAATAAAGGTCATGTTGTAGTATCATGCCCAGAAAAGCCGGAAAACTTCAGGGCCTGAGGGTTATGGGAAATATCCTGTCAGGCCAGAAGTCAGAATTTCCCAAAAAGATTTTTCTCATTCCGGTGACTTTGGAGATCCTCGGTCAAACTGTCAAGACTAAGGCCTTTGTTGACAGTGAGGCCGATGGGGTTTTCATGGACCGTCAATTTGCCCTGGAACACTCTGTTCCCTCAGTACCTTTGGCATCAGAGATTGAGATCTGTGGGTTAAACGGGGAACCATTGTCCCAGGGTAAAATTACCTCCTGCACCAGCCAAATTCCTTTGTTTATTGGAGCCACACACTCTGAAAAATTGTCTTTCTATGTGACTGTCTGTTCTTTTGCCCCATTGGTTTTGGGGTTACCCTGGTTAAGGGCCCATAACCCTCAATTTGACTGGGTCTCTGGGGAGATTCTTAGTTGGGGTAGTGATTGTTTCAGGAGTTGCTTGAGCCTTCCAGTCAGGCTCTCGCAGCTAAGTTTGCCAGGATTGCCAGGATGTTATGCAGATTTTGCGGATGTGTTCTCCAAAGAAGTTGCGGAGGTACTACCTCCCCATCGCCCCTATGACTGTGCCATTGATTTGTTGCCGGATGCTAAGCTTCCCAAGAGCAGGTTGTACTCACTGTCACGTCCTGAGACTCAGGCTATAGCAGAGTACATTCAGGAGAACTTGGCTAAGGGATTTATCAGACCCTCACAGTCCCCAGTTGGGTCGGGGTTCTTCTTTGTGGGTAAAAAGGACGGTTCGTTGCGACCCTGCATCGACTTCAGGGAATTGAACCGTATCACGATTAAAAACTCGTACCCACTGCCTCTCATTTCGGTTTTGTTTGACCAGCTTCGTACTGCCACCATTTTTTCTAAGATTGACCTACGCGGTGCTTACAATCTAATCCGAATAAGAGAGGGGGATGAATGGAAGACTGCCTTTAATACCCACTCAGGGCATTATGAATATTTGGTGATGCCTTTTGGGCTCTCTAATGCCCCGGCAGTCTTCCAGGAATTCATGAACGATGTGCTCAGGGAATATTTGGATAGATTCTTAGTTGTTTATCTAGATGACATCCTAATCTTCTCCCATTCCCTGGAGGAACATCGGAAGCATGTACGCTTAGTCCTCCAGAAACTCAGAGACCACCAGCTTGGGGCGAAGCTGGAGAAGTGCGAATTTGAAGTCCAGCAAATCGCATTTCTAGGGTATATTATCTCCTCAGAAGGTTTCCAAATGGAGGGTTCTAAGGTACAGGCAGTCCTGGATTGGGTGCAGCCCACTAGTTTGAAGGCGCTTCAGCGTTTTCTGGGCTTTGCAAATTTTTATAGACGGTTTATCACTGGATTTTCGTCTATAGTGGCCCCCTTGGTGGCACTCACTAAGAAAGGGGCGGATGTTGCTCACTGGTCTTGTGAGGCCAAAGCGGCCTTTGCCCGTCTCAAAAGGGCATTTGTCTCGGCCAAGGTGCTGCGACACCCAGATCCAGAGCGTCCTTTTGTGGTAGAAGTGGATGCCTCTGAGATAGGTATTGGGGCAGTGCTCTCTCAGATGGGGGTGTCTGATAATCGCCTTTATCCCTGTGCTTACTTTTCCCGTAAATTTTCGTCTGCCGAGATGAATTATGATGTGGGTAACCGGGAATTGTTGGCTATAAAGGATGCACTCGGGGAGTGGAGACACTGGCTTGAGGGGGCTAAGTTTGTGGTCTCAATTCTCACCGACCATAAGAATCTGGCATATTTAGAGTCAGCGAAGCGGCTCAATGCCAGGCAGGCACGATGGGCTTTGTTTTTTGCTCGCTTTAATTTTTTGATAACATATCGCCCTGGGTCAAAAAACATCAAGGCTGATGCGCTCTCGCGGAGTTTTGCTCCAGTCCAAGAGACCACCGAGGAGCCATTTCCATTGTGTCCCCATCATGTATTAAAGTGGGCATTACCCAGGACCTCTTGTCATTAGTCCTTAGAGCACAGGAGCAGGCTCCTCCAGACCTTCCGGTAGGTCTCTTGTTTGTGCCTCCTAGGTTAAGACAGCGAGTGTTCCTGGAATTCCATGCCAAGAGGTTGGCAGGGCATCCGGGTATTGCCAGAACTCGGGAGTTGCTGTCTAGGGCGGTGTGGTGGCCCTCGGTGGCTAGGGATGTAGATCAGTGGGTTCGGGCATGTGACGTTTGTGCCCGAAATAAAACTCCTAGAGGGGTTCCTGTCGGCCCATTACATCCACTCTCTATTCCATCTAAGCCATGGACCCACATTTCCATGGATTTTGTGGTGGACTTGCCCAAATCCTCGGGGATGACAGCCATTTGGGTTGTCGTTGACATGTTTTCGAAGATGGCGCATTTCGTTCCACTGGTTGGGTTGCCATCGGCCAGACGTCTGTCTGAGTTATTTATGCAGCATGTTGTGCGCCTCCACGGGTTGCCACTTGATGTGGTCTCTGACCGTGGATCCCAGTTTGTGGCCAAATTCTGGAGGGCATTTTGTTCTGATCTCCAGATTTCTGTGAGCTTGTCGTCAGGCTATCATCCACAGTCTAATGGGCAGACTGAGAGGGTGAACCAGTCCTTGGAGCAGTTCCTCAGGTGTTATGTCTCCAAGTGTCATACTGACTGGGTTTCTCATCTGTCCATGGCGGAGTTTGCCTATAACAACACGGCTCACTCTGCTACAGGGATCTCTCCCTTCCTTTGTGTGTATGGGCATCATCCTAAGGCCAATTCTTTTGACCCCCTGGATTCCACGCCTGGTGGTTCCTCTGTGGTTTCGGCCCTTAGGGGTATTTGGAGGAAAGTTAAGAAAGCCCTTGTGTCTTGTCATTAGTGACCAAAAGGGTTTTTGATAAGCGGAGAAGACCCTGCAGCTTCAAATTAGGAGACTTCGTCTGGTTGTCCACCAAGAATTTGAAGTTGAGACAGCCATCTCATAAGTTAGGCCCCCGGTTCATCGGCCCTTATAAGATCACTAGGGTTATCAATCCGGTGGCATTTCAGTTAGATCTGCCCCGTTCATTGGGTATCAATAAAACATTTCATTGTTCCCTTTTAAAACTGGCGGTTAGTAATCCTTCTTCCAGTGGAAGACCTTCTCCTCTTCTGATACGGGGTCAGAGGGCGTTTGTGGTTGAAAGGGTTCTTGACTCCAAGATGGTTCGGGGTCGGCTGTCATTTTTGGTGCACTGGAAGGGGTATGGCCCGGAGGAGCGGTCGTGGGTGCGCAGTTGTGATCTTCATGCCCCCAGACTGATACGCTCTTTCTTCTCCCAGTTCCCCGATAAACCCGGTGGTAGGGGTTCTTTGACCCCTCGTCAGAGGGGGGGTACTGTTAGGATCTCCTGTTCTGTGCTGCCACGTCGCCATGGCAACCAGGAGGCAAGTGTTAGCGAAGTAACCTGAGCGCAGCTTATACTCCGGTCCGGGTTTTTACTAGAGATGAGCGGGTTCGGTTTCTCTGAATCCGAACCCGCACGAACTTCATGTTTTTTTCACGGGTCCGAGCAGACTCGGATCCTCCCGCCTTGCTCGGTTAACCCGAGCGCGCCCGAACGTCATCATGACGCTGTCGGATTCTCACGAGACTCGGATTCTATATAAGGAGCCGCGCGTCGCCGCCATTTTCACACGTGCATTGAGATTGATAGGGAGAGGACGTGGCTGGCGTCCTCTCCATTTAGATTAGGGTTGAGAGAGAGAGAGATTGACCTGAGGCTGTGATACTGTAGAAGAGAGTGCAGAGTTTAGTGACTGATGACCACAGTGACCACCAGACAGTGCAGTTGTTTGTTTTATTTAATATATCCGTTCTCTGCCTGAAAAAAACGATACACACAGTGACTCAGTCACATACCATATCTGTGTGCACTGCTCAGCCCAGTGTGCTGCATCAATGTATATATATATCTGACTGTGCTCAGCTCACACAGCTTATAATTGTGGGGGAGACTGGGGAGCACTGCAGTGCCAGTTATAGGTTATAGCAGGAGCCAGGAGTACATAATATATTAAAATTAAACAGTGCACACTTTTGCTGCAGGAGTGCCACTGCCAGTGTGACTAGTGACCAGTGACCTGACCACCAGTATATATAATATTAGTAGTATACTATCTCTTTATCAACCAGTCTATATTAGCAGCAGACACAGTACAGTGCGGTAGTTCACGGCTGTGGCTACCTCTGTGTCGGCACTCGGCAGCCCGTCCATAATTGTATATACCACCTAACCGTGGTTTTTTTTTCTTTCTTTATAGTCATACTAGTTACGAGTATACTATCTCTTTATCAACCAGTCTATATTAGCAGCAGACACAGTACAGTGCGGTAGTTCACGGCTGTGGCTACCTCTGTGTCGGCACTCGGCAGCCCGTCCATAATTGTATATACCACCTAACCGTGGTTTTTTTTTCTTTCTTTATACATACATACTAGTTACGAGTATACTATCTCTTTATCAACCAGTCTATATTAGCAGCAGACACAGTACAGTGCGGTAGTTCACGGCTGTGGCTACCTCTGTGTCGGCAGTGCACTCGGCAGCCCGTCCATAATTGTATATACCACCTAACCGTGGTTTTTTTTTCTTTCTTTATACATACATACTAGTTACGAGTATACTATCTCTTTATCAACCAGTCTATATTAGCAGCAGACACAGTACAGTGCGGTAGTTCACGGCTGTGGCTACCTCTGTGTCGGCACTCGGCAGCCAGTCCATAATTGTATATACCACCTAACCGTGGTTTTTTTTTCTTTCTTTATACATACATACTAGTTACGAGTATACTATCTCTTTATCAACCAGTCTATATATTAGCAGCAGACACAGTACAGTGCGGTAGTTCACGGCTGTGGCTACCTCTGTGTCGGCACTCGGCAGCCCGTCCATAATTGTATATACCACCTAACCGTGGTTTTTTTTTCTTTCTTTATACATACATACTAGTTACGAGTATACTATCTCTTTATCAACCAGTCTATATATTAGCAGCAGACACAGTACAGTGCGGTAGTTCACGGCTGTGGCTACCTCTGTGTCGGCACTCGGCAGCCCGTCCATAATTGTATATACCACCTAACCGTGTTTTTTTTTTCTTTCTTTATACATACATACTAGTTACGAGTATACTATCTCTTTATCAACCAGTCTATATTAGCAGCAGACACAGTACAGTGCGGTAGTTCACGGCTGTGGCTACCTCTGTGTCGGCACTCGGCAGCCCGTCCATAATTGTATATACCACCTAACCGTGGTTTTTTTTTCTTTCTTTATACATACATACTAGTTACGAGTATACTATCTCTTTATCAACCAGTCTATATTAGCAGCAGACACAGTACAGTGCGGTAGTTCACGGCTGTGGCTACCTCTGTGTCGGCACTCGGCAGCCCGTCCATAATTGTATATACCACCTAACCGTGGTTTTTTTTTCTTTCTTTATAGTCATACTAGTTACGAGTATACTATCTCTTTATCAACCAGTCTATATTAGCAGCAGACACAGTACAGTGCGGTAGTTCACGGCTGTGGCTACCTCTGTGTCGGCACTCGGCAGCCCGTCCACAATTGTATATACCACCTAACCGTGGTTTTTTTTTCTTTCTTTATACATACATACTAGTTACGAGTATACTATCTCTTTATCAACCAGTCTATATTAGCAGCAGACACAGTACAGTGCGGTAGTTCACGGCTGTGGCTACCTCTGTGTCGGCACTCGGCAGCCCGTCCATAATTGTATATACCACCTAACCGTGGTTTTTTTTTCTTTCTTTATACATACATACTAGTTACGAGTATACTATCTCTTTATCAACCAGTCTATATTAGCAGCAGACACAGTACAGTGCGGTAGTTCACGGCTGTGGCTACCTCTGTGTCGGCACTCGGCAGCCCGTCCATAATTGTATATACCACCTAACCGTGGTTTTTTTTTCTTTCTTTATACATACATACTAGTTACGAGTATACTATCTCTTTATCAACCAGTCTATATATTAGCAGCAGACACAGTACAGTGCGGTAGTTCACGGCTGTGGCTACCTCTGTGTCGGCACTCGGCAGCCCGTCCATAATTGTATATACCACCTAACCGTGGTTTTTTTTTCTTTCTTTATACATACATACTAGTTACGAGTATACTATCTCTTTATCAACCAGTCTATATATTAGCAGCAGACACAGTACAGTGCGGTAGTTCACGGCTGTGGCTACCTCTGTGTCGGCACTCGGCAGCCCGTCCATAATTGTATATACCACCTAACCGTGGTTTTTTTTTCTTTCTTTATACATACATACTAGTTACGAGTATACTATCTCTTTATCAACCAGTCTATATTAGCAGCAGACACAGTACAGTGCGGTAGTTCACGGCTGTGGCTACCTCTGTGTCGGCACTCGGCAGCCCGTCCATAATTGTATATACCACCTAACCGTGGTTTTTCTTTCTTTCTTTATAGTCACATACTAGTTACGAGTATACTATCTCTTTATCAACCAGTCTATATTAGCAGCAGACACAGTACAGTGCGGTAGTTCACGGCTGTGGCTACCTCTGTGTCGGCACTCGGCAGTCCGTCCATAATTGTATATACCACCTAACCGTGGTTTTTTTTTCTTTCTTTATAGTCATACTAGTTACGAGTATACTATCTCTTTATCAACCAGTCTATATATTAGCAGCAGACACAGTACAGTGCGGTAGTTCACGGCTGTGGCTACCTCTGTGTCGGCACTCGGCAGTCCGTCCATAATTGTATACTAGTATCCAATCCATCCATCTCCATTGTTTACCTGAGGTGCCTTTTAGTTGTGCCTATTAAAATATGGAGAACAAAAATGTTGAGGTTCCAAAATTAGGGAAAGATCAAGATCCACTTCCACCTCGTGCTGAAGCTGCTGCCACTAGTCATGGCCGAGACGATGAAATGCCAGCAACGTCGTCTGCCAAGGCCGATGCCCAATGTCATAGTACAGAGCATGTCAAATCCAAAACACCAAATATCAGTAAAAAAAGGACTCCAAAACCTAAAATAAAATTGTCGGAGGAGAAGCGTAAACTTGCCAATATGCCATTTACCACACGGAGTGGCAAGGAACGGCTGAGGCCCTGGCCTATGTTCATGGCTAGTGGTTCAGCTTCACATGAGGATGGAAGCACTCAGCCTCTCGCTAGAAAAATGAAAAGACTAAAGCTGGCAAAAGCAGTAGCACCGCAAAGAACTGTGCGTTCTTCGAAATCCCAAATCCACAAGGAGAGTCCGACTCCAATTGTGTCGGTTGCGATGCCTGACCTTCCCAACACTGGACGTGAAGAGCATGCGCCTTCCACCATTTGCACGCCCCCTGCAAGTGATGGAAGGAGCACCCGCAGTCCAGTACCTGATAGTCAGATTGAAGATGTCAGTGTTGAAGTACACCAGGATGAGGAGGATATGGGTGTTGCTGGCGCTGGGGAGGAAATTGACCAGGAGGATTCTGATGGTGAGGTGGTTTGTTTAAGTCAGGCACCCGGGGAGACACCTGTTGTCCGTGGTAGGAATATGGCCGTTGACATGCCTGGTGAAAATACCAAAAAAATCAGCTCTTCGGTGTGGAAGTATTTCACCAGAAATGCGGACAACAGGTGTCAAGCCGTGTGTTCCCTTTGTCAAGCTGTAATAAGTAGGGGTAAGGACGTTAACCACCTCGGAACATCCTCCCTTATACGTCACCTGCAGCGCATTCATAATAAGTCAGTGACAAGTTCAAAAACTTGGGCCGACAGCGGAAGCAGTCCACTGACCAGTAAATCCCTTCCTCTTGTAACCAAGCTCACGCAAACCACCCCACCAACTCCCTCAGTGTCAATTTCCTCCTTCCCCAGGAATGCCAATAGTCCTGCAGGCCATGTCACTGGCAATTCTGACGAGTCCTCTCCTGCCTGGGATTCCTCCGATGCATCCTTGCGTGTAACGCCTACTGCTGCTGGCGCTGCTGTTGTTGCTGCTGGGAGTCGATGGTCATCCCAGAGGGGAAGTCGTAAGACCACTTTTACTACTTCCACCAAGCAATTGACTGTCCAACAGTCCTTTGCGAGGAAGATGAAATATCACAGCAGTCATCCTACTGCTAAGCGGATAACTGAGGCCTTGACATCCTGGGTGGTGAGAAACGTGGTTCCGGTATCCATCATTACTGCAGAGCCAACTAGAGACTTGTTGGAGGTACTGTGTCCCCGGTACCAAATACCATCTAGGTTCCATTTCTCTAGGCAGGCGATACCGAAAATGTACACAGACCTCAGAAAAAGAGTCACCAGTGTCCTAAAAAATGCAGCTGTACCCAATGTCCACTTAACCACGGACATGTGGACAAGTGGAGCAGGGCAGGGTCAGGACTCTATGACTGTGACAGCCCACTGGGTAGATGTATGGACTCCCGCCGCAAGAACAGCAGCGGCGGCACCAGTAGCAGCATCTCGCAAACGCCAACTCTTTCCTAGGCAGGCTACTCTTTGTATCACCGGTTTCCAGAATACGCACACAGCTGAAAACCTCTTACGGCAACTGAGGAAGATCATCGCGGAATGGCTTACCACAATTGGACTCTCCTGTGGATTTGTGGCATCGGACAACGCCAGCAATATTGTGTGTGCATTAAATCTGGGCCAATTCCAGCATGTCCCATGTTTTGCACATACCTTGAATTTGGTGGTGCAGAATTTTTTAAAAAACGACAGGGGCGTGCAAGAGATGCTGTCGGTGGCCAGAAGAATTGCGGGACACTTTCGGCGTACAGGCACCACGTACAGAAAACTGGAGCACCACCAAAAACTACTGAACCTGCCCTGCCATCATCTGAAGCAAGAAGTGGTAACGAGGTGGAATTCAACCCTGTATATGCTTCAGAGGTTGGAGGAGCAGCAAAAGGCCATTCAAGCCTATACAATTGAGCACGATATAGGAGGTGGGATGCACCTGTCTCAAGCGCAGTGGAGAATGATTTCAACGTTGTGCAAGGTTCTGATGCCCTTTGAACTTGCCACACGTGAAGTCAGTTCAGACACTGCCAGCCTGAGTCAGGTCATTCCCCTCAGCAGGCTTTTGCAGAAGAAGCTGGAGACATTGAAGGAGGAGCTAACACGGAGCGATTCCGCTAGGCATGTGGGACTTGTGGATGGAGCCCTTAATTCGCTTAACAAGGATTCACGGGTGGTCAATCTGTTGAAATCAGAGCACTACATTTTGGCCACCGTGCTCGATCCTAGATTTAAAGCCTACCTTGGATCTCTCTTTCCGGCAGACACAAGTCTGCTGGGGTTCAAACACCTGCTGGTGAGTAAATTGTCAAGTCAAGCGGAACGCGACCTGTCAACAACATCTCCTCCTTCACATTCTCCCGCAACTGGGGGTGCGAGGAAAAGGCTCAGAATTCCGAGCCCACCCGCTGGCGGTGATGCAGGGCAGTCTGGAGCGACTGCTGATGCTGACATCTGGTCCGGACTGAAGGACCTGACAACGATTACGGACATGTCGTCTACTGTCACTGCATATGATTCTCTCACCATTGAAAGAATGGTGGAGGATTATATGAGTGACCGCATCCAAGTAGGCACGTCACACAGTCCGTACTTATACTGGCAGGAAAAAGAGGCAATTTGGAGGCCCTTGCACAAACTGGCTTTATTCTACCTAAGTTGCCCTCCCACAAGTGTGTACTCCGAAAGAGTGTTTAGTGCCGCCGCTCACCTTGTCAGCAATCGGCGTACGAGGTTACATCCAGAAAATGTGGTGAAGATGATGTTCATTAAAATGAATTATAATCAATTCCTCCGTGGAGACATTGACCAGCAGCAATTGCCTCCACAAAGTACACAGGGAGCTGAGATGGTGGATTCCAGTGGGGACGAATTGATAATCTGTGAGGAGGGGGATGTACACGGTGATATATCGGAGGATGATGATGAGGTGGACATCTTGCCTCTGTAGAGCCAGTTTGTGCAAGGAGAGATTAATTGCTTCTTTTTTGGTGGGGGTCCAAACCAACCCGTCATATCAGTCACAGTCGTGTGGCAGACCCTGTCACTGAAATGATGGGTTGGTTAAAGTGTGCATGTCCTGTTTATACAACATAAGGGTGGGTGGGAGGGCCCAAGGACAATTCCATCTTGCACCTCTTTTTTCTTTTCTTTTTCTTTGCGTCATGTGCTGTTTGGGGAGGGTTTTTTGGAAGGGACATCCTGCGTGACACTGCAGTGCCACTCCTAGATGGGCCCGGTGTTTGTGTCGGCCACTAGGGTCGCTTATCTTACTCACACAGTCAGCTACCTCATTGCGCCTCTTTTTTTCTTTGCGTCATGTGCTGTTTGGGGAGGGTTTTTTGGAAGGGACATCCTGCGTGACACTGCAGTGCCACTCCTAGATGGGCCCGGTGTTTGTGTCGGCCACTAGGGTCGCTTATCTTACTCACACAGTCAGCTACCTCATTGCGCCTCTTTTTTTCTTTGCGTCATGTGCTGTTTGGGGAGGGTTTTTTGGAAGGGACATCCTGCGTGACACTGCAGTGCCACTCCTAGATGGGCCCGGTGTTTGTGTCGGCCACTAGGGTCGCTTATCTTACTCACACAGTCAGCTACCTCATTGCGCCTCTTTTTTTCTTTGCGTCATGTGCTGTTTGGGGAGGGTTTTTTGGAAGGGACATCCTGCGTGACACTGCAGTGCCACTCCTAGATGGGCCCGGTGTTTGTGTCGGCCACTAGGGTCGCTTATCTTACTCACACAGCTACCTCATTGCGCCTCTTTTTTTCTTTGCGTCATGTGCTGTTTGGGGAGGGTTTTTTGGAAGGGACATCCTGCGTGACACTGCAGTGCCACTCCTAGATGGGCCCGGTGTTTGTGTCGGCCACTAGGGTCGCTAATCTTACTCACACAGCTACCTCATTGCGCCTCTTTTTTTCTTTGCGTCATGTGCTGTTTGGGGAGGGTTTTTTGGAAGGGCCATCCTGCGTGACACTGCAGTGCCACTCCTAGATGGGCCCGGTGTTTGTGTCGGCCACTAGGGTCGCTTATCTTACTCACACAGCGACCTCGGTGCAAATTTTAGGACTAAAAATAATATTGTGAGGTGTGAGGTATTCAGAATAGACTGAAAATGAGTGTAAATTATGGTTTTTGAGGTTAATAATACTTTGGGATCAAAATGACCGCCAAATTCTATGATTTAAGCTGTTTTTTAGGTTTTTTGGAAAAAAACACCCGAATCCAAAACACACCCGAATCTGACAAAAAAAATTCGGTGAGGTTTTGCCAAAACGCGGTCGAACCCAAAACACGGCCGCGGAACCGAACCCAAAACCAAAACACAAAACCCGAAAAATTTCCGGCGCTCATCTCTAGTTTTTACTGTGTAGTGGTTACAGGCTCTGTGCACGGCAGGGAATCCGGCGCTGGTTTTGTGCTCACAGTCTGTGAGGTCTGAGTGGGGCGTGGACAGCACCTGCTATATAAACCATCCTCTCAGGCTAGGCAAATGCTGCTGAATCTTTGTTTGTTAGTCAGTTCCAGAGAGTTAGCTAGTACTGTGTGACTTTGTATTTACTTGTTGCTTACTGCGAATAGGCCTTGGGATTCGGTACTTCATTCTGCCAATCCGGACCTAGCAGTAAGACTGGAGTCAGTTGTTTAACCTGCTGGGGATCTTTTGCTATTCTGTGAACCCAGCAGGTTTGCGGCTGTACTCTCAGACCTGCTTGCTTAATCCTCCCTCACTGTGCAGGGCGTCCAGGTGTCAGTTTAGTGGCAGTAAGCTGAACCTGTGCCCTGCAAGTGGGGGTTAGGATTGTGGATACTCTCCTTGTGTCTATATTTCTATCTCTAACCAAGGAGTTTATTCCCACACCCGTTGGTGACCCTTTGGGGTTTTTTCTGTTGCTCTTGGCAACATCATTTCGGGTGCTCCACATGTTGGATCACTGCATCTTGCTTCATTGTCCGCTCTATTCCATCTGAGCATTCCTGACACTAGGGAGACACCCAATTCCTGAGCCTTTGGGCTTCCCCGTTCACTTTGTGTTTATTAGTTATTCCATCACCTCCTGTGTATTTTGTGTTATACTGTCTGTGAGTTCGTTTGCTTCGCATCCCTCTCTGTTCATACACCGGTATACTCCTGTTAGAACTGGTGTGCATAACACCAGGGTAATACAGAAGTTCAAGCGAGAAGGAGGAACCCTACTTCTGATTGCTTCAGCGTGGCCCAGACGGCACTGGTTCTCCGCTCTTCAGGGCCTCTCGCTAGATCGTCCCCTGCTACTTCCACAACGACCAGACCTCCTTGTTCAGGGCCCTTGTGTTTATTGGGATTTGGTCCGTCTGGCTTTGATGGCATGGCTCTTGAGGCTTCCGTCCTGAGGGACAAGGGTTTTTCTGAGGCGGTCATTCAAACTATGTTGAAGGCCCATAAGACGGCTTCTGCTCGGATTTACCATAGGGACTGGAATGCTTACTTTACTTGGTGTGCTTCTCATAATCATGACGTTTTCAAGTTTAGCACGGCCAAGCTGTTGGCCTTCCTGCAACAGGGCCTGGACTTAGGCCTGCGTCTGGCCTCCCTCAAGGTTCACATTTCTGCCTTGTCGGTTTGGTTTCAGAGAAAGATTGCTACCCTTCAGGATGTTCATACATTCACTCAGCGCGTGTTGCGGATTCAGCCTCCTTATGTACCTCCTGTGGCCCCTTGGGATCTTTTGGTGGTACTGGAGGCCTTGCAAGAGTATCCATTTGAACCTCTTGCCTCTGCCGACCTTAAGTGGCTCTCCCTTAAGGTGCTGTTTTTGCTGGCTATTGATTCAGCTAGGAGGGTCTCGGACTTGGGTGCCTTGTCCTGTAAGTCCCCCCCATTTGATTTTTCACCATGACCGGCGGTTCTTAGAACGCTCCCGGGTTATTTACCCAATGTGGTGTCTTCCTTCCACCTTAACCAGGTGGTTCCGGCCTTTTATTCTCCTGAGTTGTCTCCCAAAGAACGGTCTTTGGATGTGGTATGGGCTCTCCGTATCTATGTGAAGAGAACATCCTCCATTAGGAAATCTGATTCTCTGTTTGTACTGTTTGGTTTTCACAAACGTGGATGGCCTGCTTCCAAGCAGACCCTGGCCAGATGGATTAGAATGGTGATTGCACATGCTTATGTACAGGCTGGTCGTCCAGCTCCTGCTACCATCAAAGCCCATTCTACTCGGTCGGTTGGACCTTCTTGGGCGGCCCACCGTGGTGCGACCCTTGAACAGTTGTGCAAGGCGGCTACGTGGTCCTCAGGGAACACGTTTATAAGGTTCTATGCCTTTGATACTTCCGCCTCCCAGGATGCTTCCTTTGCACGCCGGGTTCTTGTGCCCGTTACAGTGCATCCCCTCCCATAAGGAACTGCTTTAGGACATCCCCGATGTGAATCCTTGTGGAGCCCAGTGTACCCCACATGAGATTTATGGTAAGAACTTACCGTTGTTAAATCTCTTTCTGCGAGGCACACTGGGCTCCACAAGGCGCCCACCCTGACGCACTTAGCTTCCTTGGATTGCTGTTGGCATAGCCGCTGACACCATCTCCTGTGGTGTGTGTGTTTGGTGTAATTGGCTACGAGCAATTGTCGTCTCTGGTACCTGCTACTGCATTGGGCTGGTTAACGAAACTGAGCTCCTGTGCACGGAGGCGGGGTTATAGAGGAGGCGGCGCTGTGCATCTTGGGAACAGTCAAAGCTTTGAGCCTGTTGGTGCCTCGGATCAAGATACTACTCTACACCCCAATGTTCATCCTTGTGGAGCCCAGTGTACCTCGCAGAAAGAGATTTAACAACCATAAATTCTTACCATAAATCTCGTTTTTTATATGTATATGAGGGGGCACATTTTTTTCTTTTTTTCGCACTGAGAGCCAAATTGTCTAGAAACGTCCCTGCTTCCACTCTGGGACCCCTTCTTTTGAAAAAATCTTGCTATGGGTTTTTATAGTTTATTAAACTGCCACCCTGTCTGACAATGTTTCATAGATGCGCTACATTTTTAAAATCACTGCCATGTGTGTTTGTGCCATTGCTCTGTCACTTCATTTAGCCAACCAGATTTTGTCCAATATTGGTAAACAATATTGTGAGCTGTAAAGTGGTCAAAATTTACTAGAAATTAATGGTATTGAGGTTAATAATATGTAGTAGCAAAAAACAGGCCTAAATTATGTTGCAGCACTTTAAAAAAAAATCCAGATCCAAAAGCAAAACCAACACACTTGAGGGTGGTTTTTCCAAAACTGGAAAACAAAACCAAAACACAGAGGGTGGTTTTGCCAAAACCTAAACCAAAACACAGGGGTCCACACTAGGGATGAACGGTTTCAGTTCTCAGAGAACCGAACCCCCCTGAACCTAGGGGATCCGGGGTGATCCGAGACACTGCTGGCACCCCTGCACTGAGGACACCTCCAGCACTCCCTGATTGCCAACACTGCTGGCATCCCTGCACTGAGGACACCTCCAGCACTCTCTGATTGCCAACACTGCCGGCACCCCTGCACTCCCACATTGCTCGCACCGTCGTGCACTGCCGACACTGCTGGCACCACTGCACTGAGGATACCGCTGGCACCCCTGCACTGCCGGCACCACCGCACTGAGGATACAGCTGACACCCTTGCATTGCTAAAACTGTCGGCACCACCACACTGAGGACATCGCTGGCACCCTGCACTACCGACACTGTTGGCACCACCACACTGAGGACACCACTGACACCCCTGCACTACCGACACTACCGCTGTAAGAACACCTCTGGCATCCCTGCACTGCTGACTCTACCGCACTGAGGACACTGCTAACACCCCTGCACTGCCTGCACTACCGCTCTAAGGACACCGCTGGCACCCCTGCACTGCCAACACTGCTGGCACCATTACACTGAAGTCACTGCTGACAACCCCACACTGAAGATCCTCTGTCACATTAAGTGCACTGTTGGTGTATCTAACCTGCACTGAATCCGACCTGCACTGTAACCCGTGTTGTATCTGACCCACACTGTATTCGACCTACATTGTATTTGACCTGCACTGCCGACACCACGCTGTATCCGACCCACATTGTATCTGAGCCGCATTGTATTTGACCTACATTGTATCCAACCCAAACTGTTTTTGACCTGCGCTGTATCCAACCTACACTGTATACAGATCGTATACAGAATGGTGATTGTATGGTGATTGTATCCAACCCACACTGTATTTGACCCACACTGTAACCTGCACTGTTGCTCGCACTGCATCCAATGCGCACTGTATCTGACCTTGCACTGTGGCCAACCCTCACTATAGGCAACACACACTGTATCCAACCTGCACTGTAGCCTACACTGTATCCAACCCACACTGTCTTCAACCCACACTCTGACCTGCATTGTATCCGACCCAAACTGTATCTCGCACTGTATCCGATCTTGCACTGTAGCCAATGTGCTCTATATTCAACCCACACTCCGACCCGCACTGTATCCAACCCACACTGAATCCAACCCGCACTGTAACCTGCACTGTATCCGACCCACACTATATCCAACCCACACTGTATCTGACCAGCACTATATACAATACAACCCGCAATGAATTCCACCTATACTGTATCCGACATGCCCTGTATCCACAGGCACTGTATCTGACCCACACTGTAACCTGCATTGTATCCGACCTGCTTTGTATCCAATCTGCACTGTAACCCGCACTGTGTCTGACCTGCACTGTATCCGACCAGCACTGTAACCTGGTCAATATTTAACTGTGTGTCCTAAAGTATTCCGCACTGTACTACGCAGGTACAGAATGCTGTTTTTTGTGACTGGGGAGATGTTGGGGAGCTGCTCGACAACATGGCTGATTGATTGGGGCTTTACATGGGAACAGAGTGCCAGTCATCAGTGACCCAGGGCCCCCAGGAGGGAAATAAAAACTGGGCAATGGGAATAGGCATGTGCACTTGTGTAGGGGGCATCAATGTCTGCTGTTGCTATTTTACACATGGTTTCGGGGTTTTACTCTTTGCTATTTGGTAACTACTTTAGAGCAATGATATTGTACACATTATTCTCAGGAAATTTCTGTGTTGGATTGTTTTCTATTGATAGTACTTGTGACTTGGTTTGATTGGTTGCTGCTAATACATTACTAATTTGTAAAACATTTTTAAACAGAGATGACTGCCGTGTGTTTGTGCCACTGCTCTGTTGCTTAGTTTAGCCAGCCAGGCTTTGGCCTATGTTGGTGAACAATATTGTGAGCAGTGAGGTGGTCAAAATTGACTGAAATGAGTGGAAATGAATGTTATTGAGGATAATTCTGTGATTTTAGCTGTTTTATGTTTTTTTTCAGATCCAGAACCAAAACCCGAAAGGATGGTTTTGGCAAAACCAATCCAGATACAAAACACGAGCGGGGATCCAGATCCAAAACCAAAACACAAAACCCGAAAAGTGTCTGGTGCACATCTATAACCAACACACATCTCTAGTTAAAAAAAGACACCGCACCCGATGTCGGAGATGGTCCCCCATAAATTCATATTGGTGGTACTCAATATTTTGCAGCAAATGTTTTTTTTTTTTTTTTTTTTATAAATATGACCACAAATGTTTCCATAAATACATAAAAGTAGAAAAATTGTATCAGTTTGTGAGAAAGAGAAATACAATTTGAACAGCCTATTTAAATATAATTTAGTGCTTTATATATGTGTGGTTTGCTGGGAGGCTGGTGATTATGCATTCATGATGATGGGCCTATTTTTATGTGGAGGCCTGGGGCTGTAGTCCCAACCCCCCATTATAAATCTGTCCGTGAATACACACATTTATCTGTATATTGGGGGTCATTCCAAGTTGTTCGCTCGCAACGGATTTTAGCAGATTTGCTCATGCTAAGCCGCCGCCTACTGGGAGTGAATCTTAGCATCTTAAAATTGCGAACGATGTATTCGCAATATTGTGATTACACACCTCGTAGCAGTTTCTGGGTAGCTTCAGACTTACTCGGCATCTGCGATCATTTCACTGCTTGTCGTTCCTGGTTTGACGTCACAAACACACCCAGCGTTCGCCCAGACACTCCCCCGTTTCTCCAGCCACTCCTGCGTTTTTTCCGGAAACGGTAGCGTTTCTTCCCACACGCCCATAAAACGGCCTGTTTCCGCCCAGTAACACCCATTTCCTGTCAATCACATTACGATCGCCAGAACGATGAAAATGCCGTGAGTAAAATTCCTAAGTGCATAGCAAATTTACTTGGCGCAGTCGCAGTGCGGACATTGCGCATGCGCATTAAGCGGAAAATCGCTGCGATGCGAAGATTTTTACCGAGCGAACAACTCGGAATGACCCCCATTGAATACATTCCTAAGTACAGTATGCCTCATTGTTTGTATGCTTTGGTATTTATTTTTTAATATTTAACTAATGAATTCTTTCTGTCCTCATAGAATAGATATGCGTATATATCACCACTAGTTATGTTTTAACCTGGTTCCTGTAATCTTGTGTGTTTAATCTCCATTCCCCAAGGGCAGACACTGATTCCTGTCATATTCCTGCCTACACTGCAGTGATATATGCCTACAGGTCTAAGTAATACATATAAGTATCTATCTATAGAATATATAACAATACATTCCGAAATACTAAGTATACAATAAAGTATAGACTTATACACCCCTTAAAAACAAAGAATATCCACTGTAGATCTGCCAACTTAACAGCGTATATATATATATATATATATATATATATATACTTAAGCCGGTGGTGGCCGACAGGCCGCCTCGCAGCCACATGTGGGCTCTCCAAGTGTCAGAGCAGGGCTCCCCGCTACACTGGTCAACACCGCCCCAAACACATATTTTCACATGAGGGGGTGGGGCCATTGGAAGGAGAAAGTGTAAAGCACACTACACAATGCTTGTCGGAACATACTGTAGACGTTCCAAATAGCACTGAAGCTGCACTACTGGCTGCAGGATGATGTTTCATGCACCCTGCTAGCCAGATGCAGGGCAGTGGGGCAGCAGGGGTGCAGCTGTGCTGCCCTTGGGCCATGATGTTCTCTGAATTATACAGTAGGAATTTATGTTTTCTGCATTATCTGGTGGTCGCATTGAGGTTCTTTGCATTATATGGTAGTCACTGATGCTCTCTATATTGTATGGCAGCCACTTTAATGTTGTTATATGGTGGTCACTGAGATGTTCTCTGCATAATATGGTTGTCACTGATGCTCTCTGTATTGTATGGCAGTCACTTTAATGTTCTGTTTATGATACGGTGGTCACTGAGATGTTCTCTGCATTATCTGGTGGTCACTGTGGTGCTCTGTTGTGGTAAAACGAGTTTTATGGTAAGAACTTACCTTTGTTAAAACTCTTTCTGCGAGGTACACTGGGCTCCACAAGGATTGGACAATGGGGTGTAGAGTAGGATCTTGATCCGAGGCACCAACAGGCTCAAAGCTTTGACTGTTCCCAGAATGCACAGCGCCGCCTCCTAAGTCACCCCGCCTCCCAGCACAGGAGCTCAGTTTTTCGTTAACCAGCCCAATGCAGTAGCAGGAAAAGAGACGACAACAGTTAGTAGCCACATACACCACACTCTCACGACAGGAGAAGTGTCAGCGGCTAATGCCATACCAACCCAAAGAAGCTAAGTGCGTCAGGGTGGGCGCCTTGTGTAGCCCACTGTACCTCGCAGAAAGAGTTTTAACAAAGGTAAGTTCTTACCATAAAACTCATTTTCTGCTGCGGGGTACACTGGGCTCCACAAGAATTGGACAATGGGGATGTCCTAAAGCAGTTCCTTATGGGAGGGGACGCACTGTAGCGGGCACAAGAACCCGACGTCCAAAGGAAGCATCCTGGGAAGCAGCAGTATCGAAGGCATAGAACCTTATGAACATGTTCCCGGAAGACCACGTAGCCGCCTTGCACAATTGTTCAAGGGTCGCACCACGTTGGGCCGCCCAAGAAAGTCCAACAGACCGAGTAGAATGGGCCTTAATGTGAACAGGAGCAGAGAGACCAGCCGTCAGATAAGCATGTGCAATCACCATTCTAATCCATCTGGCCATGGTCTGCTTGTGAGCAGGCCAGCCACGTTTGTGAAATCCAAACAAAACAGAGAGAATCAGATTTTCGGATAGAAGCAGTTCTCTTCACATAGATACGGAGAGCCGTACCACAGCCAAAGACCGCTCTTTGGTAGACAAATCAGGAGAGACAAAGGCCGGAACCACAATCTCCTGATTAAGGTGAAACGAAGAAACCACCTTACGTAAATATCCGGGACGAGTCCTAAGAACCGCCCGATCACGATGAAAAATCAGATATGGGGAACTACAAGACAAGGCACCCAGATCCAACACTCTTCTAGTAGAGGCAATAGCCATCAAGAACACCACCTTAAGGGAAAGTCACTTAAGGTCAGCTATACCAAGGGGTTCAAACGGAGGCTCCTGCAACGCCTCCAAAACCACCAACAAGTCCCAAGGAGCCACAGGCGGGACATAGGGAGGTTGGATATGCAACACACCCTGAGTGAAAGTATAAACATCAGGCAAAGTCACAATTTTTCTCTGAAACCACACCGACAATGCAGAAATATGAACCTTTAGGGAGGCCAGACGTAGGCCCAACTCTAGGCCTTGCTGCAGAAAAGCCAAAAGCTTGGCTGTACTAAACTTGGAAGCGTCATAATTGTTAGATGCGCACCAAACAAAGTAGGAATGCCAGACCCTATGGTAAATCCGAGCGGAAGCCGGTTTCCGGGCCCGCAACATAGTTTTAATGACCTCTTCAGAAAAACATTTAGCCCTCAAGACGGAAGCTTCAAGAGCCACGCCGTCAAAGACAGCCGGGCTAGGTCCTGGTAAACACAGGGGCCCCGAACGAGGAGGTCTGGGTGTTGTGGAAGTAGAATTGGACGCTCTGACGATAGGCCCTGCAGGTGTGAGAACCAGTGCCGTCTGGGCCACGCTGGAGCTATGAGAATCAGATTTCCATTTTCTTGCTTGAACTTCCGAATTACCCTGGGCAGGAGTGACACCGGAGGGAACATATACGGCAGCCGAAACCTCCACGTCACCGCCAGCGCATCCACGAATGCTGCTTGAGGATCCCTTGTCCTTGCTCCGAAGACCGGAACCTTGTGATTGTGTCGAGACGCCATCAGATCCACGTCTGGAAGACCCCACTTTTCCATGAGGAGTTGAAACACTTCTGGATGGAGGCCCCACTCGCCGGCATGCACGTCCTGACGACTGAGAAAGTCCGCTTCCCAATTCAGGACTCCCGGAATGAATATTGCCGATATGGCCGGTAGATGGCGTTCCGCCCAACGTAGAATCCGTGAGACTTCCTTAATTGCCAAACGGCTTCGAGTGCCGCCTTGATGATTTATGTAAGCCACTGTGGTGGCATTGTCCGACTGTACTTGAACAGGACGTTTCTGAATTAAATGCTGGCCCAGGTTCAAAGCATTGAAGACCGCCCGCAATTCCAGAATGTTGATCAAGAGGAGAGATTCCTCCTTGGTCCACCGACCCTGAAGGGAGTGTTGCTCCAGCACCGCGCCCCAACCTCTTAGACTGTCGTCAACAGGACCCAGTTGGATATCCAGAAGGGACGACCCCTGCACAATTGTTGGTCCCGGAGCCACCAGTGTAGTGACAGACGGACCTCCGGAGTCAAAAAGATCATTTGAGATCTGATCCAGTGAGGCAGGCCGTCCCACTTGGCTAGAATCAGCCTCTGGAGGGGGCGAGAATGGAATTGAGCATACTCTACCATGTCGAATGCTGATACCATTAGGCCCAGCACCTGCATTGCCGAATGTATCGACACTTGCGGACGAAGAAAGGAAGCAACGAATCCTGTCCTGAATCTTCAGGACTTTCTCCTGAGACAAGAACAACCTCTGGTTGTGAGTGTCCAACAACGCTCCCAGGTGCACCATGCTCTGAGCAGGGACCAGGGAGGATTTCTTCCTGTTGATGAGCCATCTGTGGGCTTGTAGAAACCGGACCGTCATATCCAGATGACGCAGGAGAAGATCTGGGGAATTTGCCAGGATTAACAAGTCGTTCAGATACGGCAGTATCCTGACCCCTTGACGGCGGAGTACCACCGTCATCACCGCCATAACTTTGGTGAAGACTCGTGGAGCCATTGTTAAACCAAAAGTAACGCCCGAAACTGATAATGTAGGTTGCCAATAGCGAACCTCAGGTATTGTTGATGTGATACTGCTATAGGAATATGCAGGTAAGCATCCTGTATGTCCAGGGAGACCATGTAGTCCTCAGGTTCCAAGGCCAGAACTATAGAGCGAAGGGTTTCCATACGGAACTTGGAAACCTTCACAAACCTGTTCAATGCCTTGAGGTTGAGAATGGGCCGGGAGGACCTATTCAGTTACGGGACTAGAAACAGCAGAGAATAGTACCCCCGGCCCCTCTGAGCAAGAGGCACCTGTACGACGACTCCTGTATCCTGGAGGGTCTGTACCACCGAGTGTAGAGTTTTTGCCTTTGTCTGGACCAAAGGGACGTCTGACTGGCAAAATCGATGAGGGGGTCGGTATTTGAAGGCTATGGCGTAACCTCGAGTGACGACTTCCCGTACCCAGGCATCTGAAGTGGTCTTCAACCATTCCTGGGTATACCTTAGAAGCCGGCCCCCCACCCTGGGATCCCCCAGGGGGAGGCCCCCCCCGTCAAGCGGCGGGCTTATCGGTCTTGGAAGCTGGCTGACGGGCAGCCCAGGCTCTTTTCGGCTTCGGCTTACCAGGTTTGGAAGTTGCGGGCCTGCTTATGGTACGCCTGACCTTTTGCTTTACCTGAAGGACGAAAGGGGCGAAAGGACGTACCTTTAGCCTTCGACATAGAAGGAGCGGTATTGGGCAGACAGGCAGTTTTGGCAGTAGCCAAGTCAGCTACAATCTTATTTAAGTCCTCCCCAAACAGAATATCTCCCTTGAAAGGGAGTACCTCCAGGGTTTTTCTACAGTCCAGATCCACAGACCAGGATCTCAGCCACAATATCCGGCAAGCCAGGACTGACATAGTAGAGGCCTTGGCTGCTAGGATACCGGCCTCAGAAGCCGCCTCTTTAATATATTGAGAAGCTGTGACAATATATGACAAGCATTGTCTAGCATGGTCAGAAGAGATTTCAGCTTCTAACTCCAAGGCCCATGCTTCAATAGCCTCTGCAGCCCATGTAGCTGCAATAGTGGGCCTTTGTGCAGCACCCGTGAGGGTGTAAATCGCTTTTAGACAACCCTCCACACGTTTATCCGTAGGCTCTTTTAGAGACGTGACGGTAGTGACAGGTAGAGCTGAGGAAACCACCATCCTAGCCACATGTGAGTCCACTGGAGGAGGTGTTTCCCAATTTTTAGACAGCTCTGGCACGAGGGGATAGTGAGCCAGCATCTTCTTTTGAGGCACAAACTTCGTACCCGGGTTTTCCCAGCGTTCCTGACGTATATCCACTAGGTGGTCAGAGTGAGGTAAAACTTGCTTAACCACCTTCTGACGCTTGAACCTATCTGGTTTCTTAGGAGGGACGGATGGCTTGGGATCATCCGTAATCTGCAGAATTAATTTAATAGCCTCCAAAAGATCAGGAATATCCACATGGGAACTACCCTCCCCATCAGCCGTATCTGAGTCAGAACCTGTGGGGTCAGTATATGTGCCGTCTTCATCAGACGAGGTGTCAGTGACAGCAGTGGATTGTGAGGAGAGAAGCGCTCGCTTAGAGGACCTCTTGGACTTAGGCGAGCGTTGGTCAGACTTTTTAGTAGTCAAGGACTGGTTCAACTTCTTTAATTGAGCAGATAAATCGTCCGCCCATGGCGGCTTAGCTGCAGGGACCACATACGGTTGTACCGGCATTGGGGGTCCCATAGGTGGAGTTAGTTTATGAACTAGCGTATGCAGAAGCGTGGAAAAAGCGGCCCATGGTGGGTCAGTATGTGCCTCCGCTGTCACAGTCCCACTGGGGGGCAAGGAGCCTCCAGAACCAGAGCGCACAGCTGCTTTATTCTCCTCATATGGCCCCGTGGCGTCAGCAACACCGGCAGTGTGTTCAGCCCCAGAACCATTACCCTCAGAAGCAGACATGATATAACTTGCAGTATGAGGTAACACAGTACAATTATCAGCAGCACTATATCTCTAAACCCAAACCCCTGCGCAGTGTAGTCAGCACTAGCAGAGATAAAGGAGAGATATGGTGACTAAATCACTGAGAAAAATACGTAATACAGTATATCTTTGTGAAAATCCTATATTAGATAACACCTGACGCACCAAGCCCCCTCAGAATATGGAATATAGGGATAGCAGGTTGAGTTAAAGACACGAAATGGACACCACTCAGCTATCAAATGCACACACAGAAAGTCACAGTTTGTACAATGCAGAGGTTACTACTGACAATAATACTGCAGTGGACTAGCTTACACAGCTATATAACAATAGATATAACAGTACACAGTAAGAACTGGATGTATATCACAGGGTAATTGTACTATAAAACCCTGACTAAGTGCACTTAGTTCTTAACTAACACTGATTAAAAAGGCAGGTAGAATAACTTAAGTGTCATGTAAAGGCACAGCGCTGACAACCAGGCGGCTTTACATAGGAGGATTTGCCCAAGCAGTCCCAGGAACAGTGAGCTGAGGGATAATGGCGCCGCAGACACTGACAGGGAGTGAGGAAAAGACAGATATGCATCTCCAGGGCGGGAACACTTGCTAGAAATGGAGCCCTGGGGCTGGGGGAGGGGCTTCAGGTCTAAGCCTTATCTGCTCTGCTGGCAAAACCACCGGGTACTGTGGGCGATATAAGAATTGGTTTAGAGAGAAAACCTGACTGCGCCCATGCCCTGGTGATCTAGTGGGATCGCCTGTGCTGCCACAGTGTCCACCGCCAGCGCGCGCGGCCCGCCTCCCACTGACCGCGCCGGATCGCGATAAAGACCGGGTCCCGCAAGTGGGACCCACTTACCACCTCCCGAAGCGCGGCCACGCGATCCTGGAGAGCCCCAGCCGTGTGTATCTAACGTGAAGAAAACCGGAGCCTCCGCTGTAGGTACCTGGCAACCAGGGCTCGGGAGTGTACAGCGCCGCTGGGGAGAGCTGGAGCTGCAGCAGTGAATGTCACAAGACATTTACCACCACTGCTGCCCTTGAAGTCTTCACTTTATACCTCATAAAAAGCTTTTATTAGGGCTGCCTGGAGCAGCCCCTCTGTTAAGTGCCTGCTTACTGCAGCACCAACTGACAAACTGAGCTCCTGTGCTGGGAGGCGGGGTGATATAGGAGGCGGCGCTGTGCATTCTGGGAACAGTCAAAGCTTTGAGCCTGTTGGTGCCTCGGATCAAGATCCTACTCTACACCCCATTGTCCAATCCTTGTGGAGCCCAGTGTACCCCGCAGCAGAAATACAAATTTCTGTGGTTAATGAAATAATGTAATACAAGCAGCAATATTTAGCTATTGAGCTTTGAGACATTGGTATTCATTGCGCTCGCCCCCCTGCCGGCATTCTAGCGTCTGAGATCCCGGCGTCGATATGCTGACCGCTGGGATCCCGGCCACCGGCATCCCATACCCAAAATGAGTCTGCATATGCTATTTATAAGTGAAGACACACCAGAACCATAGAATAAATTAAGCAGGTGCTGAAACCTTAATGTGACGGAGCTAAAAGTTGTGGTTTCCTTCATCCTATATACTGTACACAGGGGGTCATTCCGAGTTGATCGCACGTAGCAACTTTTGCTGCTCGTGCGATCACCCTGACGCCGTCTATGGGGGAGTGTATTTTAGCATAGCAGGGCTGCGATCCCTTGTGCAGACCTGCTATGCTAAAAAAGTTTCCATCAAAACATGACTATCCCTGCAGCTACCTACCCAGTGCAACGGATCCAGCGATGAAGGTCCCGGCTGTGACGTCAGACATTCGCCCTCCAAATGCCTGGATCCGCCTGCGCTGGACTCACCACGCCTGGAAAACGGTGAGTATCCGCCCTGGAAAGTCTGTCCGTCTTCTTGCGATTGCCACTGCGATCACTTTTCTTGCTGGCGGCGTAGCTGCCTGGAAACGATCGTCACCAGGCAATGACGTGCGTGCGCAATGCGGGCGCTGTGCAGCTGCAGTTCCGACCCGTTTGCACCGCAGCGAAGAACCGCTGCGTGCAAACGGGTCGGAATGGCCCCCACAGTACAATAGAGCCTTTGCAATGTTGATAGCTGCATCGAAGCAAGCCAATGGTGACTACTATCTACAGGGGAAGTAGTACAATACTTAGCGCACACCTTTTTATGTTTGTTATACGTTGCCTATGTTAATTATGCAACTAGAGATAGAAAATGGAACAAAGAAATACAATTGTCAACTACTGTATGAAATGTTTATTGCACTAATGTCTCATGTTAGGTGTCAGTGACTGGGAATGACTATGGGTGCGGTTAGGGAAGTATACAAATACATGACAATACATACATGAAAAATAAACAAAAGCAAAGAAAAAAAGGATGGTTTAAAAAAAATGGGGGCTTGGAATGCAATATAAAAATATTTTTTCTCTTATGTCCTAGGGGATACTGGGGACTTGTACTTTAGTACAATGGGGTATAGATCGGGTCCACTGGAGCCTGGCACTTTAAAACTTTTAGTGTGTGTATGTGTGTGCTGGCTCCTCCCCTCTATAACCCTCCTAACAGACTCAGTTTAGAAAAATGTGCCCAAGGAGCCAGGTGCACTTCTCTGGAGCTCCAGATATTTTTTCTTTATTGTTATTTTAGTTTATTATTTTCAGGGGGTGGTCTTCAGTATGCCGACTGTCGGGATACCGGCGCACAGTATACCGGTTCCGGAATCCCGACAGCCGGCATACCGACACTTTTTCTCCCTCGTGGGGGTCCACGACCCCCTGGAAGGAGAGTAAAATAGCGTGTATGCCCGCAGCGTGGCGAGCGCAGCGAGCCCGCAAGGGGCTCATTTGCGCTCACCACGCTGTCGGTATGCCGGCGGTCGGGCTCCCGGTGCCAGTATGCTGGTCGCCGGGAGCCCGGCCGCCGGCATACCATACTACACCCTTTTCAGGTAGCTCTGGTTGGCAACCAGTCTACTTGCTTCGTGGGACTTAGAGGGGGGACCGAACCAACCTCCTGAGGGTTAATGGTTCGTAATACCATCTAACAGGACACTGAGCTCCTGAGGCGCTGATCACACATCGTTAGTATGTGTGCCCACGCCAGCAGCTAGCCGCCACCCTCTAACAGATGCCGAAGTTACAAGGTGCGTTGAGTGTTACACCGGGGTCCCGGTTAGCTGGTCCCCGGTGCAGTTTGGTGGCAAGTCATGCGGCGGCCACGGGCCCGGAGCTGCAGTACCCGCCACGGACATACTGGCTCAGGGCTGTTGCCCCGCAGTGCTCACTGTCTCAAAATGCTTGTGTGTACTGTAACAATGCATGCTTGACTGTTTTGTATGTGGCCAGTATAATCTGTATTATGAACCGCGCGCCATTACAAGGGGCAGGGCTTCCCGGAGTGGGACCAGCGGCGGGAAGGCGCCATTTCCTGCTGCTGCGGATCTTAATGGCTGCATGCACGCTGCTCCTCCAGGACCCACGCTGCTACGGATTGTAAACAGGTACCAGGGGGTCGTGGCAAAGGGGGGAGCGTGCCAGCGGTAGCACCGCTGCACAAGTATCAGGTCATACACATAATTCAACACATTGTGCTGCTTTGTTCTGTGTCCTGGTGTCCGCTCCTCAGTGTAACTCCAGGGGCTCTCTAGGGGCTGTGTGGGGTGTTGGTCAGTGGGCTATTGGTGTATTACTTCTGGGTATGATGTCTGTTTACATGGTTATGTGTGCTGTTTGCAATGATACCCCCTCTTCAGCAGAGTTACTCATGTGTGAGCAATGGTCCTTATCTCCACAGGGACCCAGCTCACAGGCACCTGACTGGTTAGATAGCTTTAAAAGCATGATTCAAAATGTAAATTCGGAATTAGCTGCAGATAAAAGAGAGTCAAGTATTAAAACACTCTATTGATTGTGTGGCTAAAGCAGCAGATGCCAAGAAGGCTACTCAGCCCCCTCTAGTGGTGTCACATAAACGCTCACTGCCACAGGTGCTCCAGTCTGATTCTGATCAGCCTGATGTGAATGATGATGATATGGATGAGGACAGTTGTCTGTCCCCTGGAGTGGAGGCTCTCATTTTTGCTGTAAGAGAGGTTCTCCACATAACGGATCAGGAGGCGGAACCAGTTGAGGAGTTATACTTTAATGTTAGACCCAAGAGCTCAGCAACTTTTCCGTTGTCTAAAGAATTAAACTCCCTGGCCAGGGAGGCTTGGTTAAACCCTGATAAAAAATGTAGAATTCCTCAGAGGTTTTTTTCTACTTTTCCCCACCCGGCTGAGGATACGTCTGTATCCAGACTGTCTAAAAAATTGGTACTGCTGGTACCAGGGACTATATCCTTAAAAGAGCCAGCTGACCGCAAGATTGAGACCACGCTCAAGGCAATATATATTGCAGCAGGCGTCACACAACGCCTCATAATTGTTTGTGGGTGGATTTCCAGGGCAATAGTCAAGTGTTCTGATAACGTTATCGAAGGATTGAACAATTTGCCCCGAGATAAGGTAGTTACTCTGCAGCAACATATACAGGATGTTGCAAATTTTATGAGCGAGGCTATTAAGGAGTTGTGTAAGATTAATGGCCGTACTACAGCTATGGCTATTTCGGCGGGGGCTCTGTGGTTGGTCAGTGGTCAGCAGACGCTGATTCCAAAAAGGGTGTAGACAATCTTCCCTTTACAGGTGATGCTTTGTTTGGAAACAAACTAAATAAATGGCTCTCCCAAGCAACGGCGGGACAGTCTACCTATCTGCCGTCGGCTGCGCCACCTGCTGGATGTTCTTACACCCGACCCTACTTGCAGTCCTTTCGGGTAGCAAGGTTCAGAGGGAGGCAGGGGCCGAGGGATCTCCACCACTCCCAGAGGATCTCATGGTAAGTCCCGTAAACCTGCAGCTGCTGCCTCCCAGGATCAGACCACCGGATCCCCTGCCGGTAAGCCTTCCGCATGACAGTTGATCCCAGCAGCAAGGCAAATTTCAGGTAGGTGCTCGCCTTCAATACTTCGCCCACGTGTGGGCGGCATCCTGCCAGGATCACTGAGTGAGGGACCTCATTTCCCAAGGATACAGGCTGCAATTTCAAACACTCCCTCCTCACAGATTTTTCCAGTTGGGCTTACCAGCTTTACCCGCAGCAAAAGTTTCCTTGCAAGAGGCTATTCAAAAAATGTTGCAGACAGGGGTGGTGGTTCCTGTACCTCCTCCGTTACGCAATAGGAGATTTTACTCCAGTCTTTTTGTCATTCCCAAACCATACAGTTCGGTGCACCCTGTCAGGTCTGTAACTGTGTCTGTTCCCGAAGGGAGCACTAGTGGGTCAGTGGTGGTGCGGTGGAGGAAATGAGGAGGCTACAGTAAGTTCCTGCGCATGTGCGCAATTATGTTTTATTTAGCACACAAAAGTATACACGGCAACTGGAGCAAATAGTAATACAGATGGTACTTTGCAGAAAAACTGGCAGAGGTATAAAACAGTCACGAGTAATGAGCTGGTCTGGAAACCACTATGATAAGCAAACTGCGATGATCAGCCTGGAAGCTGATGGCGAACATCGAGGGCCGGCTTGGAAGCCGATGGTGACAGATTCAATATGCAATAGTAAGTAATGCAACTGATGGTAGTAATTACAGGCAACAAGTAACTCCGATAATCGGTCTGGAAACCGACAGCAATATATCGACACAGTCAATAGATATGCACAAAGTCCACAAAGCCAAGCAAGGCCATAGCAGGAGACATATGGTAATTCACAAGTTGGTTGTTTTAAGTGCTGGATGCAAAAGCACAGTGCAGAATGCAGATTAACAACACACAGGTGAGAATGGTGAGGCAGCACCTGGAGAGAATCTCTTACTGCATGTGTAAGTGGACGCTGACTGTGGAAGAAGTTGTAACAGAGCTGGATGGCTGGAGCCTGTAGTTCCACGGAGACAGTGGAGCAAAGAAGACACTGGAGACAGAAGACTGGAGCCAGGAGACGCTGTACACTGGATGTGACGCATTGTTCAAGGCAATGAGACTGAGCCGATGTTCTGGATTTATACCCCCTGGTCAGCAGAAACAGCGCAGGATTGGGTGTTACAGGTCAGCTGACCGCAAGTGTCATGGCAGTGCCCATGCTGCACAGATGTTGAGTACACACTAGATGGACTTCAGGGGTACACAATGACAATGGGCACCGTGCCCGCGGACAGAGCATTCACGCAGCTGCAAACTGGGGCAGTGACCTCCGGAGGCCTGCATACCAGCACGCCGGTAAGGGAGATGCCACTGAACGACGATTCCTGACACGCCCCATCTTTAACCTGAAGTCTCTAAACCCATATCTGTGGGTGTTCAGGTTCAAGATGGAATCTCTGCGGGCGGTGGTGTCTACTCTGGAGGAGGGGGAGTTTCTTGTGTCTCTGGATGTCATGGATGCTTACCTACACATTCCCATGTGGCCTCCTCATCAGGCTTAACTCAGTTTTGCCATAATGGACGACCATTTCCAGTTTCAGGCCTTACCCTTTGGATTATCCACAGCTCTGAGGGTCTTCACCAAGGTCATGGTGGAGATGATGCTGCAACTGCGCATGATGGGAGTCAACATAGTCCCCTACTTGGACGATCTCCTCATAAAGGCTGTGTCCAGGGAGCGTCTGCTGCACTGCATTGATCTGACAACTTGCCTTCTTACGGATCATGGGAGGATCCTATATTTATAGAAATCTCACCTGGAACTGACCCAATGTCTTCAGTTCCTGGGAATGATACTGGATACAGTGTCTCAAAAGGTGTTTCTTCCAATGGACAAGGCCTTGGCTATCCAGGCTATGGTCCGCTCTGTACTCAGTCCTCGCAATGTGTCCATACATCTCTGCATCCGCTTACTGGGCAAGATGGTGGCTGCTTACGAGGCAATCCAATACGGCAGATTCCATGCCCATCCATTTCAACTGGATCTACTGGACAAATGGTCGGGTTCTCACCTTCACATGCATCGGGAAGTGACCTTGTCTCCGAAAGCCCAGATTTCTCTATTATGGAGTTTCAATATCCACTCGTGGATTCTACTGACAACGGATGCCAGCCTCCGAGGTTGGGGGGCTGTGACCCAAGGGGTCCAGTTCCAAGGGATATGGTCAAGACAGGAATCTGCTCTGCCGATAAACATCCTGGAACTCAGGGCAATTTACAATGCCCTTCTGCAGGCTTCTCATCTCCTGAAGGATCAGGCGATCCAGGTTCAGTCGGACAACGCCACGGCAGTGGTGTACATAAACCGATAAGGGGGAACAAGAAGCAGATCGGCGATGCGAGAGGTGTCAAGAATCCTCCTCTGGGCGGAGGCCAAAGCAAGGGCCATTTCCACCATATTCATTCCAGGCGTGGACAACTGGGAACGACACGACCTCCATCCAGGGGAATGGGGCCTACATCCCCAGGTTTTTCAATGGATTATTCACCAGTGGGGCTGTCCACAGATAGATCTGATGGCTTCTCATCTCAACAAGAAGATATGCCATTACTGTTCCAGTACGAGGGATCTGCAGGCTGTAGCAGTGGACGCGCTGACAACACTGTGTGGATGTACCAGTTTGTATACCTGTTCCCTCTGCCGCTAATCACAAGGGTGCTAAAAAGGCTAAGGGGTATATTCAATTGAAGTCGAAAACTGCCGTCTGTCGAAAAGACGTCAGTTTTCGACTTTTTAAGGTCGAATCCTGATTCGACCTATTCAATATTTAGCTACATTTTTCGACAAGTCGATAAATTCAACTTGTCGAAAAGCACGTGGATCGGCGGAATAGCTGCCGATCCATGTGTTGATGTCAAAAACGGGGCCAAATCCGACAGGTTTTGGCCCCCTTTTCGTCCATCTCAGTCCGACATCAAAATAATGTCGGACTGAGATGTGGACCCAGAGGAGGCGAGGGGGGGGAGCTGCAGGTAGACGGGGGGACAGCCAGCGGGCATACAGGGAGATCAACGCTACAGTAGCGCTGCAGCTGGATGTCACTCAGCTGCTCGACCTCACGGCAGCTTTCACCCGGCTCCAGCACGCTGCTGGAGTCAGGTGGAAGCTGCCGTGAGGTCGGGCGACTGAGTGACATCCTGCTGCAGTGCTACTTCGTAGCGCTGATCTCCCTGTATGCCCGCCGGCTGTCCCCCCGCGGCTAGCCCCCCTTCTCCTCCTCTGCGTCCCATCTAAATTGAATTAAGATGGGATTGAATAGGGGTTGTCGGATCCATTCCGACAAATACATGTCGGAATGGATCCGACTTTAATTGAATATACCCTTAAGAAGGGAAAGCGTTCAGGCAATTCTAATTGCCCCGGATTGACCTTGACAGGCGTGGTACTCGGACCTCCTGACCATGTCTCTGGAGGATACCTGGCCTCTGCCGCTCCAATACGATCTTCTTCACCAAGTCCTGTTCATCTTTCCAGATTTACAGCGGCTACGTTTGATGGCTTGGAAGTTGAGTGTCACAACTGAGGGCCTGAGCTGACGGAAGGCAGCCTCAGTTGTAGGGGCTGAGGTGTAGTGAAACCTGGGAGGTTGTATCAGACCCCTGGACATGTAAGTTACACGTAGAGAGATTGCCCGAAGGCGTGACCACGACAACCAAGATAAAAGTCAATGATGTTTATTTGACAAACTCCATGCAACACAGCAGTAATAAAAGAGAAACGTAAAATCAGCAGTAATATAACACAGTTCCTGGGTACTACAGGATGGCAATGGCCACAGGGCTCTGGTAGTATGGATACAGTTCTTATTGACCTCTAGATGGAAAGTCCTTACCAGACCCGAATGTAGTAATGGAAATAGCCCAGGATCATACCAGCTGATGTTCCATGGGAAGCTGGGCTGCTGTAGATAAAGTGGCTGCTGTGGGTACTGGATGGAACCAGACAGATGTAGACACGGAGTGGATACTGGATGGAACCAGCCAAATACTAAATGAAGCTTGAGAGCGATGAAATACAAATGATAAATGAAGCTTGAGAACGGTGAAATATTAGTACCGGTGGTAAATGGAAATCTGCAGAAATGGTACCGGCACTTTAAGAAGAGCTGATCTCTGCTGGAAGCTAAATGCTGGAAGCAGGTGAATCTGTAGCTGGAAACAGATGAGTCCCAGAGGTCTGGAGAGTCAGGCTGCACCGCAGGTGGTAGACTGGAGCGGATCTCTTTAGTGGAAGCTTGGAGACAGGAACTGGAACCTGGAAAACAACCACAGGAGAGAGACAGACTGGAACAAGGTATGACAAACAAAGCACTGACGATTTCCTGGCCCAGGCACAGGATACTTATACCTGCAGCAATGCAGGCATTGGCTGGGCAATTATGCAGATTTCCAGAGGCAGTGGATTGGTGGAACTGAGACATGTGATTGGATCCAACATGGCTGCGCCCATGTTAGAACTTGGAGGGAAAGCTGGTTTGGAAACCATGTGGAAACATAACAGTAATGGCGGCGCCGGCCGCAGAGGACAGGAGACGCCATGCAGGATTCAAACATGGCGCCGCTGTGACAGCGTCTCAGCGTGACAGGAGGGATATGCAGAATGTGGACACAGATGAGATCCGGCCTTGGAACGCTGAGCCAGCCTCAGGAGACATCTGAAAGGCAAGTAATGGCGTCCAGATACCCGGATAGTGACATTGAGAGGGAGAGTATAGCAAGAAAAGGTCTTCCCTCCACGGTTATTTCCCCCATGGTCCAGGCCAGGAAGATGATGACGTTGTATCTTGAAAAAGTATGTTTCCTGGTGTGAAAGTAGAAAGGTTTCTCCCATGGAATTTAAAATTGGTCGTTTTCTACTTTTCCTGCAAGTGGAGGTGGATATGGGCCTACATTTAGGCTCCATTTAAGTCCAGATTTCGGCACTCTCTATTTTCTTCCAAAAACAACTTGCCCTGTTGCCAGAAGTACAGACTTTCCATTCTTGGTGCTCTGAACAAAGAGGTATTGCGTAGAAAGTCCAGAGCACAAGAACGTGACGCTGAAATGATGGCAAGGTGTAATAATAGCCCCTAGCAGCCTACCTCCGTTGTTTCACCCGCGTGGTCAGTTTACGCCTGTGAGACTATGGTTTCTTGGGCCCACGGCAGCCGCGTTTGAAGGGCGGATTATGTCTGCCCAACTCCGATGCCCCCAGGTCTTAATGTGAGACAAGGCAGAAACCGAGACGGGATGATAACAAGGGGACCTCTAACTAAACCAAACAGAGAGCTAGGGGCTACAAAGAGACTAAAACTAAAACGTATATGCGGCGCAGCCGCCAGGATAAACAACAACAAAGGAAAGGCTGTCCACACGCCGACACAATACTGTTGTGTACCGGTGGTAACAGCATATGCAGAACCCTCTGCAAAACACCAGTAACAAGTATAACTAAAGAATACAGCGGCCTAGGCCGACGGACGCGGCAAAGCCGCTACTCACGAAACTGGTACAAATACTGGCAAACGGACAGGAACCCCCAATGCAGCAGACACAGGCTCTTAGAACCGGAGGACAGGCAGAATCCCAAACGACAGACCGGTGGACACCAAGAAGCCACAGGACTTCTGGACAGGAACGCTTCACGGCAGAACACTGGAACAGACACTGGAACAGACACTGGAACAAGGCTGGAAGCAGCTAGACAGAAGCTGCTAGTCAGAAGCTGCTAGACAGAAGCTAAGAAACTCAGGAACTGGCAGGAACTATCACCGGCGTCTGTGTATTGCACTGAGACAGAATATAACAGAGAGCCCTAATTAATTATGTCGTGCAGCTGCCCTGTTGCACGACTCCAAACTGACAAGATGCAATTAACAGACAGGTGAGGCCAAACACATGGAAACAGGCTGCAATTACACAGACTCACCACCGGCAGCAAACAAGAGTCTTCTAAACCAGAGCAAAGGGAAATCCTGGCCTGCAAGAGAACTATAAACATAAAATACATAAACGGAAAACAGGAATGAACCACTACCTGTGGTTCATAACAGTACCCTCTCCTTAAGGGTGGGCTCCGAACACCCCATGACACCCACGGGGAACAGAAACAGAAGTATAACATAAAATACATAACCAAAATGCAAAACAGGAATGAGCCACAGCCGTGGCTCATAACAGAGAGTTCTTCATATGCAACCACCCTTTGTACCTCCCACTGCTCTGTGGGGCCTCAGTGTGGTTCTGTCCTTTTTCCAATCGGACTGGTTTGAACCCTTACATAGGGTGGAGTTGAAATGTCTCACCTGGAAGACAGTGATGTTATTGGCTTTGGCGTCTGCCAGGAGTGTCTCGGAATTAGGGGCCTTATCCTGTAAGAGCCCTTATTTGATTTTTCATGAAGACAGGGCGGAACTGAGGACCCATCCTCAGTTTTTGCCTAAAGTGGTGTCAGGTTTTCATGTGAATAAGCCTATTGCTGTTCTGGTGTTGTCTGATGCTTCCGTTGGCCCTGAGACCTTGGATGTGGTCAAGGTTCTGAAGATTTATGTCAAAAGGACGGCCCGTCAAATCTGACTCACTGTTTGTCCTTTATGATGCCTCCAAGATTGGTCGGCCTGCTTCTGATTGCTCGTTCGCTCAGGTTGACCATTCAACAGGCCTATACGTCGGCGGTTCTGCCCTTGCCGACGTCTATTCAGGCCCAATCGACAAGGTCGGTGGGGTCCTCCTGGGCGGCTGCCCGGGGTGTGTCGACCCTACAGTTGTGCCAAGCTGCTACTTGGTCTGGTTCGAACACTTTTGTGAAATTCTATAGGTTTGATACCTTGGCCAAGGATGACCTTCAGTTTAGTCAGGCGGTTTTGCAGGGGTCTCAGCACTCTCCCACTCGTTTGGGAGCTTTGGGACTTTCCCATGGTACTAAAGTACTAGACCCCAGTATCCACTAGGATGTAAGAGAAAATAGGATTTTAATACCTACCGGTAATTCCTTTTCTCCTAGTCCGTAGTGGATACTGGGTGCCCGTCTCAGTGCTTCGTTCCTGCTTACCTGTGTAAGTATTTGGTTGGACCAACATTGCGGTCCCATTATGTTGTTGGGATAGCCGTGCTATCCAGGTTAGGTTGGTGTTGCTATCCTCTGTTCTGGTTAGTGCCCTCCATTTCGTTCATGGTTGTGTGTTGGCTTGTTGCCTCACCACTGTTGTATTGTTCTTCTCTCATATTATGTCCGTCTCCTCGGGCACGGTTTCCTAGACTGAGTCTGGTAGGAGGGTCATATAGGCGAGGAGCCAGCACACACATACACACACTAAAAGTTTTAAAGTGCCAGGCTCCAGTGGACCAAATCTATACCCCATGGTACTAAAGTACAAGACCCCAGTATCCACTACGGACTAGGAGAAAAGGAATTACTGGTAGATATTAAAATCCTATTTTTCTAAAAAGAGTTCTGTTGTTAATTGCAGTCTTTTTTAAATCAAAGAGTATGTACTTTATGCTGTTTTTTAGTCAAGAATCCAATTGCAGGTCCAAGCTTTCTCAGGCACCTTGCCCGAAGCATGGCAAGGGGACATGGTGCACTAATTGGGGTTCCCAGTCACTTTACGAAGAAAACAACACCAAAAAAAGTCAAAAAACCCATGTCAACCTTTTTCCATGTCGATCTAGCACATGTCGACCTAATGACCATGTCGACCTAGTGATCATGCCAACCTAATGCATGTCAATCAAACATGGTCGACCCAATGTATGTCGACCTAACTCATGTCGACCTAATGAACCACACCCATTACCAACAAGTGTAGAAATCGCAACAGAAAAACAACAGGAAGTGGCCATGTTCAGTCTCCATCTGGACCCCCTCCTCACTAACAAGTTGCGCATTGACAGTGACTCTGAGTACTAGATGGTTTACAGGTCTCCGAGAAAATGGTGCAGTGGCCCTTTTTACAGCAATTTTTTCCTACTGCACATGCCAAAACACTGTGAAAATAACCACTGCGCCATTTTCAAGGAGATATGCACACCACCTTGCGTTAAGAGGCAGTGATGTCACTGTCACAGGAGTCCGGAGAGGTAATGTCACAACTGAGGGCCTGAGCTGACGGGAGGCAGCCTCAGTTGTAGGGGCTGAGATGTACCGGAACCTGGGAGGTTGTATCAGACCCCTGGACATGTAAGTAACATGAATAATAACTGCCCGAAGGCGTGACCACGACAACTTGGATAAAAGTCAATGATGTTTATTATGACAACTCCGCAACACAGCAGCAGTAAAAGAAAACGTAAAAGTCAGCAAAGAATAAATACAGTTCCTGGGTACTACAGGATGGCAGGAGCCACAGGGCACTGGTAGTGTGAGATAGTTCTTATAATCTTCTAGATGGAAAGTCCTTACCAGGCCCAACTGTAGCAATGGAGATAACCCAGGATTGTACCAGCTGGTGTTCCAGGAAAAGCTGGGTTGCTGAAGATAAAACGGCTGCTGTGGATACTGGCTGGAACCAGACTGTTGTTAGCACGGAGTGGATACTGGCTGGAACCAGTTAAATAATAAATGAACTTGGGAGCGATGAAATATGAGCTGAAATGTAGAACTTGAGAGCGGAGAAATAATAATACCGGTGGAGAGTGGTAAAGTGTAGAAAGGACACCGGCCCTTTAAGAGAAGCTGTACTCTGCTGGAAGCTGGGCTGGAAGCAGGTAATGTTGTAGCTGGAAACAGATGAATCCACAATGGATTGGAGAGTCAGGCTACACCGCAGGTGGAATGCTGGTGCGGGTCTCTATGGTGGAAGTCTTGAGACAGGAGCTGGAACCTGGAAGACAATCACAGGAGAGAGACAAACAGGAACTAGGTTTGACAACCAAAGCCCTGACGCCTTCCTTGCTCAGGCACAGTGTATTTATACCTGCAGCAAGGAAGGGATTGGCTAGGCAATTATGCAGATTAACAATACTGATAACAGATTGGAGGAAATGATCAGCTGACAGAATCCAAGATGGCTGCGCCCATGCAGACACTTGGAGGGAAGTTTGGTTTGTAATCCATGTGGTAATGAAAACAGTAATGGCGGCGCCGGCCACTGGAGACAGGAGACGCCAGGCTGACAAGTGCACATCCAACCACGCGGACACAGCGGAGGCCGCGGCTGACGTAATCGCCACTCTGACACTCTGCATGCAGAAGCTGAGGGACGGCGGCGGAGGCCGCGGGAGACGCCATGCCAGATGTAATAAGGCGTTACTGTGACAGCGTCTCAGAGAGACAGGAGAGGATGCAGGAATGTGAACATTAGGATAACAGATGGGATCCGGTCCTGGAGCGCTGAGCCAGCCTTAGGAGGCATCTGATGGGTAAGAAATGGCGTCCAGATACCCGGATCGTGACAGGTAAGTATTGAAAATGGTGCAGTGGCCCTTTTTACAGCAATTTTTTTCCTACTGCACATGCCAAAACACTGTGAAAATAACTAGAGATGAGCGGATTCGGTTTTACTCGGTTTTACTCGGTTCTCAAAACCGAATCTTATTGGCTCACGGATGTCACGTGTTTTGGATAGCCAATAAGATTCGGTTTTGAGAACCGAGTAAAACCGAGTAAAACCGAATCCGCTCATCTCTAAAAATAACCACTGCGCCATTTGCAAGGAGATATGCACACCACCTTACGTTAAGAGGCAGTGATGTCACTACCACAGGATTCCGGAGAGGTAAGTATTGAAAAAATGGGGGTAGGGTGTGTGGTTTGGGCTCCTCTGGACCTCGTGCCTGTGTCCACCACACACACTGCACCCATTATAGATGGGTTTGCATCCCTGATGGATACACAACACTTCTTTTTTCCCCTGAATTACATAACAGTCCATCCACTTAGGAAGGACTTAGGAAGTTGCACTGAAGCCATCCATCTGGACCAGAACAAAAGGTAATTCTAGGCTAAAACAAGTTGTACCATCCTGATATTTAATTATCAATCTATGATTTTGAGCTGAACACATTCGACAACCACTTAATGTGGTGTCAATCACATGACTATCAACAGTTTTCACCCTGGTGAAGCGGCCACTTTAAGCTTATCTGGCCCATACCATCTGTGTTGATTTTATGTGGTTTTAAATGTGTAAGTCTATGTCAGTATTGTGCAATAAATCTGTAAATTTTTTAACACTGACCACCTGTCCATTCAGACACTTACCTCATTTATTGCCACACTCACCCCTAGAATAAAAGGGGTGGGGTCACGGATTCAGGACCAGCGCCAATAGGAGAAATCACTCCCACTTTTTTCTGCTTTGCATTAGTGAGCTCAATAGGGGAGCTCCAGACTTTCTCCTGGGCTAACCTAATGTCTTATTGCGCAGCTATTTCATCTCCCCCTCCTCACAAGTACTATTAATCTTTCCCTATCAGAGGTGAATTGCTGCAGCAACATGTTACAACACATCAAACGAAGATCTGATAAACTTAAGGAAGCATTTGAAGTCAATTTTAATAAGGATGAATTTGTCACCAATGACGAAAATCTGGAATCCGTTATGCACCGAATTACGCACTGGTTGCTTAAAGAAAATCGTCTTTGGTGGGAGATCGCAACTTTAGAGAAATATAAGGCAGAACAGCTTATCCCCAAAGGTCTGAGGATAGAAAAACTTCCATCATTTGCGGAGACTTTGGAAGAATTCATCACAGAATGGTCGAATATCCTCGACATATGCTCCTTTGCGCTCATAGAATTAATCCTTAAAGAAAGAACTCAAAAATTAAAAGAAATAAAGGACAGAATCGAATTCTTTCAAAGTGTTGTGGAACCATTCACCAAACTACCAAGATTTGCTGAATTAGAGAAAGATCTTTCCACCAAAATGGAACAGAATACCAGAGAACTAATCAGAAAGAAACAAAAAAAGAGACTGTGATCTATATCGTTTTGGTGTTTCAAAACCAAAGAAACAAAGACCCCCACTCATTGATACAGCATCTAACGTCACAAAGGAGGACAATAAATACCATATTACCCCAAGGAGACCAGCAAGAAGACCATGGAAAGACAATTATTATAATCACTGTGACTTCAGATATCGCACACAGAGGACACAATGGAGAGAGAGAGAAAATGAGGACAATAGAAACCAAAGAAGAGACAATATGAGGAGAATTCCTAGAAGAGAAGGACAGCTCAGAGACGAATACAGAAGGACTGAAAGAGATTTTCCTGATCGAAGAAGACAGAGATACAGAAATGAGGTAGAATATGAAAGAAGAGAGAAGTCGAGAACCCGTGAGGGCTATCGTGAAACACAGAGAGACAACTCCAGAAGACGGAATGTAACAGCACGAGGAAGGCAACATACAATAGATCGTTGGCCCACTACCGATACCAGAAAAGACCAAGCACTAGAGGAAGAACTGGCAAGGAGTGATCCAATCTCAGACAATGAACACAGCCCGAAAAGAAGAGATGAAGTTATATCCAGGCATAATAGAAGAGAAAGAAATCAGATTCTGTGAAGAACCCATTTTTTGAGGAGCAAGGAGAGGATCAAGGCGGATGTAACCCAAAGGTATCTACACAAAGACAAGCATTACATAAGAAGAGGAAAAAGAGCAGGAGTGAAAATCAGGAACAAAAAGACCAAGAAAAAGGAAAATACATCTACCACTTCCACCAATACCCCATGTTCATCAGAAGCACAATTGGAAGACAAGATTCAAATCATTTTCAATTTAAGTTCCCGAACCTTAACAGAAGTTGAGACAAAGGTCCTTGAAAAAGGCCTCAAATTTGCTCCTACCACCTCTTCAAATGCTTTCGAAAAATTCATAGATTTACATAAATTCACTAGGAAAGTCACCCTAAGAAAATTCTTTGAAATTAAGAATTCCACCGCCTCAGATTCCATCGAAGACAAAGAAGAACAACGGACCTTCAAGAAGAAATCGACATTCTATCCGGCCCATATCAAAGGGAGCTTCATCGGCACATTCCAAAAACTAACAACGGAGGAGTTCAGAAAAATAGGAAATAAGAATAATAAACCACATTGGAACCTCACCAAAAAAGAGCGACAAGCTGTGTCATCAAGCCCTGTGTTAAGGGAGGTGGAGTTGCAATCCTTGACATGGAGGATTACATGAAAGAATTTACGAGACAATTATCAGACACCATCACGTACCAGAAACTTAAAAGTGATCCATCTGCACGAATTAAGAATAACTTTGTCAAATTATTGGAAAAACATCTAGAAACAGGAGGGATAGCTCATGAAGAATTTGAATATCTGAATATCGAGAATCCAGTCACTTCTACCATCTATGTACTACCCAAAGTGCACAAAAGCCTATCAGCACCACCAGGACGCCCTATAATCACTGGTACAGGGAGTCTTATTTCGAACCTCTCAGCAATGGTAGATCACCTACTGCAACCCATAGTAGTGGGGACACCATCCTTCATAAAAGACACAAGGGATTCTATTAAGAAGATACAGGCAATCAGTTGGGATGATAATACATATATTATCACAGCTGACGTTACATCCTTATACACGGTCATCGATCATGACGATGGAATCATAGCCATCAAGTGGTTCTTAGACCGGACTACAGAAAGTGAGGAGAAAAAATTGTTCGTTTTGGAATCCATTAATTTAATTTTGAATAACATTTTCTTTTTTAACGGTGATTACTTCCTTCAAAAAAGAGGTACCGCCATGAGGACCCATTTTGCCCCAAGTTACACCAATCTCTTCATGGCATATTGGGAGCAGAACACCATCTACTCTGGCGTAACTTGGGGCGGACCACTAAAAAACTGGGGTAGGTACATTGACAATGTCATCTTTACTTGGATGGGATAAAGGAATTATTTAGAATCCTTCTGTGCTCATCTCAATGAGAATAATATGAACTTGACATTCACCTTCACCATTAGTCAGTTCGAGATCAATTTTTTGGACCTGCAAATTTACATTAAAGAAGGTCTGGTGCATACCAGAACCTATTATAAATCAACCGACACCCAGAATTACATCGCAACGGACAACGAGCACCACAATAACTGGCTTAAAGGGATCCCTAAGAGCCAGTTTATAAGAATAAAACGAAACTGCAGCAAAGCAACCGTCTGTGAATCACAAATCCAGCATTTAAAAAAATATTTTTTGAAGAAGGGGTATAATTCTGAGGTTATAGAATCAGCCATATCACAGACCAGAACTATTGATAGAACCACATTAATTGACGGTCAAAGTAAATCACATTCTTCAACATCAAAGGATATACAATGGGCCTTTCTCTCAGGTTATAATTCGAAAGAATCATAAAAAAGCACTGGCACATACCGTATTGAAACACATAATTCCTCCAATACCCAAATTAATTTATTGCAAAGCGCCTAACTTAAAAATCATCTGGTCAGAAGTGCATTACCTTTTAAAGCATCCAACCCAATAAGAACCGCCGGCTTTCATCGTTGTGGCACATGCCTTGGGTGTAGAAATATCAAATCTGAAAAGTCCAAATATACTGAGGTGACCGTGAATGGGATCCAGTTTAAAATACGAGACTTTATAACATGCAATACCTGCAACGTTGTGTATGTAGTTACCTGCAAATGTGGAAAATCATATGTCGGCAGAACGTCCAGAGCTCTCAAGACCCGCATAGGTGAAAATCTGCGGAACATCCAAAAGGGACTAACCACACATCACCTGTCAGAACATTTTACGGAAAAACATCAATGCTCTACCAATTCTATACTGTATTTTGCCAGTCTCATCAATATAAAAGCCACTTGGAAAAAACGTTATTTGGACACCAATTTAGCAAAAGCAGAAATGAAAACCATCTTTAATCTTCAAACTCTCTCTCCCATGGGTCTGAACCAAGACTTCGAAATCAAATGGTTTCTGTAACGATCCCTTCTGTGTCATTATTACACCTAGTAACATTCATTTATTTTCACGTCAGATTTCACTTGTTCTATCAAGTTTCTCTTATCTTTTTCAGTCCCATTCAATTTAATTTCATCTCAATATTATTATTATTATTATTATTAATGTTATATCCATTTCATATTTTCCTTATTTTCTTTTGCCTATGTTTATTTTTATTTTTATTATTTTTTTCTATTTTTTCTATTTTTTATATTTATTTTTCATTTTTTTTATTTTATATTTTATTCATTTTACTTTTATTTTAATTTTATTTTTATTTATAATTTTAGTTTATTTTTATTTTCATTTTTATTTCATTTTTCTTTTTAATTCTTATTTTATGTTTATTTTTTTCTACATTTTGCTTTTCCAATTTTGATTATGGTCACTAATATATTCATTCATCCATTTTATGTACCTTCTTCTGGAATACATTGACTAAGGACCACCATTAAAGAAATCCCAGAACTAAAATTGAGAATATGGAACCAAGAAAACCAACCACCACTCGCGGGAGGACCTTTTGTAGGACACTTCCGGTCAAGTGGAACGCACATGACTTCCTGTCATCGGGTGGAATGCAAACGGACGTCACTTCCGGGTACGGTAAGTTCCGGACCGGAACTTGTCATTATTGGACACATGGTCATCAATTATCTCACCAGGAACAGGATAAAAAGAAGCTTACCAGCACTGGGTGACATCAAGCCTTGAAAAAGGGACCTGAAGTGTCCCGAAACGCTGTGTTTGGACCTTTTGGGAGCACCACCTTTGGGGTAAAAGCATCTCGGAGCCAGATGCAGGGTATTTCCCGGGAGTACCTTGCACCAACTACACCTGCGGCTCCGACTCTAACATCGGTAGGACTAATTCCATTTTTTGGCACTCCATCTGGCCCATACAAACTGTGTTGATTTTATGTGTTGTTGTTTTTTAACATCAATAATTTTTATTAAATTTTTTGTTTTGCAAAACAGGGGTAAAGAAAGAAGAAGAGGGAGGGGGGGAAAGCAGTAAATACATAAATGAGACAACATGTATACATATATATATATATATATATATATATATATATATAGTTCAAAATCAAACATATGTATCAGAAAAACTACAATGGACGTAATACAGTAAGAAACACAGAATAAAAGAAAGCAGAGGCGGCACTGAGCTCACAATAATACGAATTGCAACCTTGAGCACAGAGCAATCCCAGACTCAGGAAGAGGGGGGGGTCTCCATCAGGGGGAGGGGTATGAGGGTTAATTTCCGGGGAGGGAGAATGCAGTACCAAGTTTGCTCCTTCACCCTCCGTGACAAAGAGAAGCCAGGGCTTCCAGCGTACTAGAGGGGACTTGGCAGAAAGGGAGCAAGGAATATACTCAGTCTCCATCAAAAAGTGCATCTGAATTTTGTGTATGACCTTCATTAAAGGGGGGGGGGGGTGTGGGTTGTTCCCAATTCTGGTCTAAGGCCGCATGGGCTGCGAGGTAGATATGACCTAAAACGTACTTTAAATGAGCACCCATGGGACGCGGGTAGACATTCAGTAAAGCTATAAGGGGGAGGGAGACAGGTTGAGTTCAAGCACTTTATTAATTAGCCCAAACACCTCGACCCAGTACAATTTAATAAGGGGACAGGTCCAAAAAAAATGGAAAAGGTGGCCCACCTCACCGCATAGTCGCCAACAAAACTTCGAGCATGCAGGCCAAATCGTGTGCAACCTATCAGGCGTGAGATATAGTCTATGCAGCAACTTGACGTGCATCTCGGAATGATTTAGGCATTTAGACATTGCAAAGGACTACATAAAAATGTTTTGCCATTGAGAGTCGGTTAGGGTACAGCCAATATCCGTCTCCCACCTGATTTGGGCTCTAGTTTTAAGAACGGGAATCAAAGTTAGTAATGTTTTGTACCAGAAGGAGATCTCACCTGTAGAGGTATCATTAGAAAGGCGGCCTAGGACCTGTGAAATAGGAGGGGGCAGAGGGGTGGGGGCAAGGTGAAGGCTGTTCCACCAATGTTGTATTTGATAGTATCTGAGCCTCTCAGAGTCAGGTAAGGCAAAGCATTCTTGAATGTCAGAGAAGGAGCTAAGCACAGACCCATGGAACAGATCTCACAGGAGACCAATCCCCCTAGAACGCCAACCTGCCAAATTAAGATTGGGAACCAGGGTGGCTACTGTGCGTAGGGAGATTCGAGACAGATTATGAAAGGAAGGTGATAAGCCCATGACCTGTAGCGTGGCTCGGGTTGAGGGGAGAAGGCGTAGGTCTGATGGTCGCATAGATTTAGGTAGCCAAAAGAGATCCCTCAAGGGAAACCTGGGGCAGGCTAATTCCTCCAGACACGTCCACCCCGAATGTATATCACTAGAGAGAGCTTTAATATGGGCTAAGAGGCAGGCTTCTTGGTATAGGGAAAGATTAGGCATGTCCAGACCACCAACTCTCCTAGGTAATGACATCCTGGCGCAGGCCAGTTTAGGCGGGCGCGAAGACCAGATATAGTTGGTGAGAATATTAGAAGCCTTATCTAAATATTTCTTGGGGAAAACAAAGGGAATTGTACAACACAAAAACATTAATTTGGGAAGCAACGACATTTTAAAAGCGGCCAAACGTCCCAGCCAAGATATCTCATAGTTAAGCCACGATTTAGTGGACAACTGTAATGAGTTCAATAAAGGAGGGAGGTTAACCTCAAATACAGAAGAGGAGGATGGGGGGATAGAGATACCCAAATATCGTATTGAGGTCGTTTGCCAATTGTAGGGGTATTTAGCATGCAAAGGGGCCATGGAGTGGGTGAGATTAATAGGCAGGGCATCAGTTTTAGTTGTGTTTAATTTGTAATAGGATGCTGCAGAGTACCCATCTAAAATATTGTGTAAATGAGGGAGTGTGGTGCAAGGGTCGGTTACAAATAGGAGAACATCGTCCGTGAATAGACAAAGTTTATGGGGGGTGCTACCTAACCGGAGTCCTGGGAACTGTGGGTCCGCTTGAATCTTAGCTGCTAAAGGCTCGATTGCCAGGACAAAAATGAGAGGCGAGAGAGGACATCCCTGACGGGTGCTATTGTAAATTGTGAAGGGAGAAGATAGAAAGTCATTACTAAAGACCCGGGCCGAGGGAGAGCTATACAAGGCCAGTATGGACGACAGGATTCAGTCGCGGAAGCCAAATTTCAATAATACTTCCCGTATGTAAGTCCAGTTTATGCGGTCAAAAGCCTTCTTCGCATCTAGAGATAACAGAAGACCTTGTTCACTGGCTAAGGAGTCTACGAGGTTAAATACCCTACGGGTATTGTCAGATGCTTGCCTTCCAGGGATAAATCCAACCTGGTCGGGATGTATCAGGGAGGGGAGAAGAGTATTCAATCGATATGCTATTAATTTAGCATATATTTTAATGTCCCCGTTTAATAGCGCAATGGGGCGGTAATTTTGTCAAGAAGTCAAGTACTTACCTGGTTTGGGAATCGTGACAATGCGAGCCTCCAGCATCTCCCTTGGGAGAGTGCCCTGAGAGGTGATTTCATTATAAACTACTACCAGAGAGGGAGCCAGGAGGTCCTGGAGTGAGGCATAAAAATCATTAATAAAGCCATCGGGGCCTGGTGCCTTATCTTTAGGTAGGGACTTAATCACCCTTAGAGTTTCCGTGATGGACCAGGGAGCATTCAGCATCTCTAATTGGTCATCGGCAATGGAGGGGAGTCTCAAATCAGCGAGGAAGGAGTTAATAGAGGAAAGATTGGGCTGCGAAGTAGAAGGGTCAGTCGAGAGATTATAAAGTTGGGAATAGAAGTCAGCAAACTGATTCAATATCTCCAAAGGGTTAGATATTTTGGCGCCCGATGGGGACACAATAAGTTTGATTCTATTCCTATCTTGTTGCGCTCTAAGCTTACGAGCAAGCAATTTCCCCGGTCTATTCCCCGCCAGGTAAAATTTCTGACGTATCCTGTTTAATGAAGCCTGGGTGCGTGCCATAAGCAATGTCTGAAGTTGGGACCTAGTGTCAGCTAACTCCTTCTGGAGGGATCTCGAGCGCCGAGCTTGATTTTTTTCCTACAATTCCTTTAATTTACGCTCCAAATCATTCAGACGTTGCTGATGGAGTTTTTTAAGCTGGGCTCCCGCCTGTATTGCCGCACCAAAAATTCAGAGTGGACGTGTCCGAAGGGGAATTAAATTCCAAATAAGATTTGACGCTGTCTACTATAATTTTTTTAGATACGGGGTTGGCCAGTAAGTGAGGAGAAAATCTCCATGGTCGGGGCGGGGCATATTGACTAGTAATATCCCATTTAAGAATCAGCTGGGCGTGGTCTGACCAGGTTATTGGAAGAATATCTACGGATCTGGCAAATTGGAGGGTCCATTTATCTGAAAACAAAAAATCAATACGAGAATAGGAGTTGTGAACAGGAGAATAGTAGATGTACTCAGGGCCAGAAGGATTCTGCACTCGCCAAATAGCATACAGGTCAAATTCAACCAAGAGATTACGGAAGGCTAGGGATGGGGCATTAGAGGAGGCTAAAGAGGAGGAAGAGGGTCTGGGAGATCTGTCCAACCTAGGGTCGAGGACCAAATTAAAGTCCCCCGTGAGGAGAAGCGAGCCTGTACGGATCTTCTGAATAGCTAAACAGAGTTTGCGTAAAAAAGCTACTTGATTTGAGTTAGGGGCATAAGCTGAGACCAGGGTAACCGGTTTGATTTTATGTGGTTTTAAATGTGTAAGTCTATGTCAGTATTGTGCAATAAATCTGTAAATTTTTTAACGCTGACCACCTGTCCATTCAGACACTTACCTCATTTATTGCCACACTCACCCCTAGAATAAAAGGGGTGAGGTCACAGATTCAGGACCAGCGCCAATAGGAGAAATCACCCCCACTTTTTTCTACTTTAAGCTAATCATTGTAGCAAAAATGCCCCTTTGGACTAATGATCAGGATTAGGATCAGTTCAGACTTTTGTTTCTGTTGCAAAATCTGACTTAAATCTGAATAGTTTGGGCTATGGTGATCTGGGCAGTTCTCGAGTTGGCGTCTCATCAGCACTTGAGCTGGACTAACCCAGTAGTCAGACGTGGCCTAACACGTTCGGCCACAAGAAACCAGGCACATTTTGTTGCCAAGTTACCTGTAAAATCAATGTGAAGACTTCTCTGTAATGTCCCACAGAAATACAGGTTCTGTAGTGGGACTTTACCAAGCAGTACGGATGATGTAAGAGCAGTACGGATGGCGTAATGGTTAGCATTACTGCCTCACAGATATGAGGTCATGGGTTCGATTCCCACCTTGGCCCTATGTGGAGTTTGTATATTCTCCTCCGTACTTGCGTAGGTTTTCTCTGGCTACTCTGGTTTCCTTCCACAGTCCAAAAATACACTGGAAGATTAATTGGCTCCCAACAAAAATGAACCCTAATGTGTGTGTGCATGTGTACATGGGCCGACTAGATGGACCGGGCAAATTGGTCTTATTTGCCATCAAATCTTTCTTTCTATATCCAACCTCAGACAGAACCATCAACTTTAATAATGAATGTAAGGCATACATTTAGGGTGTTGAACATGTGAAATGGGATTATGTACAGTAGTTTGTGAAAGACTAGCAGAAGTCCGTAATGAAGGATTAGTTCCTTTTTGGTCACTGCCAAAGGTGGTATAATAATACCAGTGAATCCGTTGATGAATTGCCTACAGTATGTTATTTGAGGTTTAGAGTGTGAATGCCAAATTGCTTTCTCACAAATATTTAAAATGCCCACTCTAATATATACTGCAGATGCCAGGTGTTATGAACCACAGGTAGTGGTTCATTCCTATTTTATGTTTATAGTTGTCGTGCAGGCCAGGTTTTCCCCTTGCTCTGGTTTAAGAATATTCTTGTTTGCTGCCAGTGGTGAGTCTGTGTAATTGCAGCTTGTTCCCATGTGTTCAGCCTCACCTGTCTGTTGATTGCACCTCTCAGTTGTGCAGCAGGGCAGCTGCACGACATAATTAATTAAGACTCTCTGTTATATGCTGGCTGAGTGCAATTCACAGACGTTGGTGATATTTCCAGGTTTCTAGACTTCCAGAGTTCTTGCGTTCTGAGCTAGTCCCTGCCAGTTCCTGAGCTCCTGTCTAGCAGTGTCTGTCTAGCTGCTTCCAGTGTTGGTTCCTGTGTCGATTCCTGTGTCGGTTCCTGTGTCCTGCCGTGAAGTGTTCCTGTCCAGAAGTCCTGTGGCTTTGTCTGTGCCTAGTCGAGTTTCTGGCTTTGTGGTGTCCACCAGTCTGTCGTTTGGGATTCTGCCTGTCCTCCGGTTCTGAGAGTCTGTGTCGGCTACATTGGGGGTTCCTGACTGTTTGCCAGTGTTTGTACCGGTTCCGTGAGTAGCGGCTTAGCCGCATCCGTCGGCCTAGGCCGCAGTATTCTTTGGTTATATTTTGTTACTGGTGTTTTGCAGAGAATTCTGCTTATGCTATCACCGCCGGTACACAACAGTATTGTGTCGGCGAGTGGACAGCATTTCCTTGGTTGTTCTGTTCCTTTGGCGGCGTGCCGCACATATATTTAGTTTTAGGGTAGTTAGTAGCCCCTAGCTTTCTTATGTTTTAGTCAGAGGTCCCCTTGTTATTATCCTGTCTCGGTTCACGCCTTGTCTCACGCTAAGACCTGGGGGCATCGGATTTGGGCAGACATAATCCGCCCTTCAAACGTGGCTGCCGTGGGCCCTAGAAACCATAGTCACTCAGGCGTGAACTGACCACACAGGTAAAACAACGGAGGTAGGGTGCTAGGGGCTATTTCCACACCACACCTTATTTCAGCATCACGTTCTGGTGCTCAGGACTCACTACGCAACATCTCCCTTGTTCTGAGCACCAGGAACCTAACATTATCACCAGCCATACAACAAAAAAGAAATAAAGCTTTTTCTTTTTTGGCCCAGTCCTTGTCTAGAATCCAGTCCTGTCTAGAATTCAGTGTGCAGAACCCAGTCCGGTGTTTAGAATCCAGTCCTGTCTAGAATTCAGTGTGCGGAATCCAGTCCGGTGTTTAAAAATCCAGTCCTGTCTAGAATTCAGTGTGCAGAATCCAGTCCGGTGTTTAAAAATCCAGCCCAGTCTTGTCTTGTCTAGTTTAAAAATCCAGTCCAGTCTTGTCTTGTCTAGAATCTTGTCTAAGAATCTTGTCTAGAATCTTGTCTTAGAATCATGTCTGGAATCATGTCTAGAATCTTGTCTAAGAATATTGTCTAAGAATCTTGTCTAGAATCTTGTCTTAGAATCGTGTCTTGTCTTGTCTAGTTTGAAATCCTCCTATGCCTACTATGCAAGCCCTGCAAGCATCTCTCTCAGCCCTGAACTCTGCTTTCAGTGCTTTGAAACCTGAGCGGATGGAAGTTTTGCAGCAATCCTTAAAGCAACTGCAAAACCTTCTGACCAAAATTTTGCTTATTTTGCCAGAAGTTGTTGAGAGTTCATCCTATAAAGAGACTCTTGCTCACAGTATGGTGACAAGTGAATCCTCAGGTTTAATTAAAGAGAAAAGGTTTAAAAGTTTTCTGCGGCCCAGGCTCTCAGAAGAGGAGCGTCTGCGTTGCAGAAACTTAGATTTATGCCTATATTGTGGGGGTTTAGGCCACTATCTGCAGACCTGTGAGTTGCGCAAGCCAAAGTGTGGCGACAAGTCCTGCCCTCTGGCCAAGTTTAGTCAGGATACAAGACCTACTCCTGTCTCCACTGTGGCAGAGGTACTTGTCACACAACCCACACTAAAAAGCACTCTGTCCTATAATTGGGGTCCTTGGGCTAGGGAGCCCCATTATAGATTCAGGAACCAAAGGAGAATGTTTCTCTCCTCTCTTGATTTCCTGTTGAAGCAGAGTTGCAAGCCCCTGGAGCGGTGCCCGATACCCGGGGTCCTGGAGTGGTGCCCGATGCCCAGGGTGAGTGGTGCCCGGTGCCCAGGGTCCTGGAGCGGTGCCCGGTGCCCAGAGTCCTGGAGCGGTGCCCGGTGCCCAGAGTCCTGGAGCGGTACCCGATGCCCAGAGTCCTGGAGTGGTACCCGATGCCCAGAGTCCTGGAGCGGTACCCGATGCCCAGAGTTCTGGAGAGGTACCCGATGCTCTAGGTTATAGAGGGACATCGAATATTATAGCTCAGGTGTCAATACCAGAAGGGGTCTCAGAAGCTGTTACCCCAGGTAGAGACTTGAAAAGCGCAACTCCAGAGAAGGTGTCTAAAACCATAGTTCTAGAAGGGAACTCGAGAAGCAAAACCCCAGAAGGGATCTTTGAAGTAATATCCCCAAGTGGGGTCTTGAGAGACAAAGCCCCAAAGAAGGGTCTAGACGTCGCTTCCCCAGGAAAGGACTCAAGAGGCATAGCATTAGTGGAGGTTCTGAAGGTTATAGCTTCAGCAAAAGTCCCGGAAGTCATAGTCCCGGGAGAAGTTTCGATAATTATCGACTCAGAGAGGGAGGCCGACGGCTCGGTCCCAGTGAGGGAGGCCGACGGCTCGGTCCCAGTGAGGGAGGCCGACGGCTCGGTCCCAGTGAGGGAGGCCGACGGCCCGGTCCCAGTGAGGGAGGCCGACGGCCCGGTCCCAGTAAAAGAATCCGAGGTTCTGGCCCCAGCGGGGTTCCCGGAGGCCACTGCCCCAGCGGGGTTCCCGGAGGCCACTGCCCCAGCGGGGTTCCCGGAGGCCACTGCCCCAGCGGGGTTCCCGGAGGCCACTGCTTCGGGTGGGGTTCAGAAAGTCACTGCCCCTGGTGGGGTTCAGAAAGTCACTGCCCCGGGTGGGGTTCAGAAAGTCACTGCCCCGGGTGGGGTTCAGAAAGTCACTACCCCAGGTGGGGTTCCGAGGGCCACTGCCCCAGGTGAGGTTCCGAGGGCCACTGCCCCAGGTGGGGTTCAGAAAGTCACTGCCCCAGGTGGGGTTCAGAAAGTCTTAGCCTCGAGTAAGGTCAATAGTGACCAGGTCCTAGCAAAGCACTCTAGTCAGTCAGATGGGAAGGAAGCAGATCCTGACTCTGTTGATATCTCAACATCTATAATCTTTGATGGGGACTTAGTCCAATTTCTGGCGCTTTACAAACACTATTACACCATTTTGTTGTTTAGACCATTTCTGGGCATCACTTCAGAGAACATTGTGCTCTATCTGATATATTCCTTTAGAGGAGAGCCTTTTGAGTGGGCAACCAGCCTAATGAAAGCTGAAGATCGCATTCTTCAGGATCCCCCGGCATTCAGTGATGCAGTTATTAAGAGATATGGTTCCAAAGAAATTGGTTCAGGTTCCTCTAGGTCACCCGTCTTATCTGCTGAGAGTTCACCGTATTCTGTAAATTCGGCACAAGAGTCTCAGCCCGTTTTGACTGCAGGATGTGCTTTTCTCTCTTCTTCTAATAGTAGTACTTTGCCTGAAAGTTCAGCTCCCAAGGTTAAGAAACCAATCTCTGATTTGAACCCAGCCTTGCTGGGAGGTACCATCAGTTCAGACAATGTTTGGGGAATTACCTTGGTCAGACCTCAAGAACTTTGTAAAAAGAAGAAGAAGAAGAAAAAGAAATGATTATTGACTCTTGCCTTGTTAAAAATAAAAAAAAATAAAAAAAAAATATTTTTCTTTCTTTCCTTGTCTTGTGTCCAGTGGCCACCGTCAAGGGGGGGGGCACCGTTACAAGCTGTTGTCACAGCTTGTTTCTGTTAGACCAGTGTGTCAGGTCTTTTTTTGTATTCCATGTATTGGAAAGTCTGAATTTTGGGGTCCTTTGACCCCTCCTCAAGGGGGGGGGGGTAATGTTATGAGCCACGGCTGTGGCTCATTCCTGTTGCATTTTTCGTTATATATTTTATGTTATACTTCTGTTTATGTTCCCCGTGGGTGTCATGGGGTGTTCGGAGTTCACCCTTAAGGAAAGGGTACTGTTATGAGCCACAGGTAGTGGTTCATTCCTATTTTATGTTTATAGTTGTCTTGCAGGCCAGGTTTTCCCCTTGCTCTGGTTTAAGAATATTCTTGTTTGCTGCCAGTGGTGAGTCTGTGTAATTGCAGCTTGTTCCCATGTGTTCAGCCTCACCTGTCTGTTGATTGCACCTCTCAGTTGTGCAGCAGGGCAGCTGCACGACATAATTAATTAAGACTCTCTGTTATATGCTGGCTGAGTGCAATTCACAGACGCTGGTGATATTTTCAGGTTTCTAGACTTCCAGAGTTCTTGCGTTCTGAGCTAGTCCCTGCCAGTTCCTGAGCTCCTGTCTAGCAGTGTCTGTCTAGCTGCTTCCAGTGTTGGTTCCTGTGTCGATTCCTGTGTTGGTTCCTGTGTCCTGCCGTGAAGTGTTCCTGTCCAGAAGTCCTGTGGCTTTGTCTGTGCCTAGTCGAGTTTCTGGCTTCTTGGTGTCCACCAGTCTGTCGTTTGGGATTCTGCCTGTCCTCCGGTTCTGAGAGTCTGTGTCGGCTACATTGGGGGTTCCTGTCCATTTGCCAGTGTTTGTACCGGTTCCGTGAGTAGCGGCTTAGCCGCGTCCGTCGGCCTAGGCCGCAGTATTCTTTGGTTATATTTTGTTACTGGTGTTTTGCAGAGGGTTCTGCTTATGCTGTCACCGCCGGTACACAACAGTATTGTGTCGGCGAGTGGACAGCATTTCCTTGGTTGTTCTTTTCCTTTGGCGGCTGCCGCACATATATTTAGTTTTAGGGTAGTTAGTAGCCCCTAGCTTTCTGTTGTTTTAGTCAGAGGTCCCCTTGTTATTATCCTGTCTCGGTTCACGCCTTGTCTCACGCTAAGACTTGGGGGCATCGGAGTTGGGCAGACATAATCCGCCCTTCAAACGTGGCTGCCGTGGGCCCAAGAAACCATAGTCACTCAGGCGTGAACTGACCACACGGGTAAAACAACGGAGGTAGGGTGCTAGGGGCTATTTCCACACCACACCTTATTTCAGCGTCACGTTCTGGTGCTCAGGACTCACTATGCAACATCTCCCTTGTTCTGAGCACCAGGAACCTAACACCAGGCGCATCTTATTACCACATACGATAAAAGTGCGCTGTACATCGCAAAACACTGCATCCCATAAGAGAAAACAATACACCCACACATTATCTGAGTTCCAAAGCTCATTGATGTATATATTTGTTATTAAAAGGATATGGATTCAATATATTACAATGTACAGTATACCTATAGTTACAACTCATACAGTAAGCAGTTAATACATACAGTTACAGGCCAGCAATACAATACCATTCCCTTTATGCTTATGTCTCTCTCTCTCTTTAAAATCATGCTTGCACTCCATCTTACTCTGAGACCAAACAGCAACTGACTCCTGTGTGATCAGCAATGTGTTATCTAGTTTGGGGGAGGGAACTTACTCATTCATAATGAGTCACTAGTCTCTTTGTATATGCTAAACAGGTTCAGCCAAATCAGACATCAAAAGGGGCTGGCCTGAGCTTCCTGTCCACTACCTGTTTGGAATATCTATTGTTCTAATAAAAGTGATTTTAGCTTTTATACATTTAATCATAACTATTTGTTGCAATGTCCTATAACTTAATAACAAGTATCAAATGAATCTACACATTAATCTGGTTGCTTTAATAGTAAAAATGACAGGTCTATCTTGCTTCGTTCAAATAATACACATACATGACATTACTTCATTATATAATTTTAAATCATCATGATGTCTGGCGCTTGATATTATTATAATTATGTACTGTATGAAATAAGTGTCGAATCCATCTCTGTGGCATGTCCGTGTAAATGCGTGTGTTACCATATATTGCTGTGCTTGCTGCGTGTATTTGCAAGTATAGCAACTCATAATGTGTGTAGTTTGTATGTTCTTTTTATGTAATATTTTTGACTTCGACAGTCCACCCTTTGGCAGCAAACAATAACTGCCATCAATTATTAACATAAGAAAAAAAATATTTCATACAATAATCGGTGACCTAGACACAAGTATGTATGCATTTCGCAAATCAGACACTTGACTATATTTGGGGAAGACAGGGGGGAGGACGAGACATCCTCTATATGCACTCGGTGGTCACGCGACCACTGGTTGGGTGTGGGACAACATTCAACCTATAGAGTATGCTAAGACAGTGCTTTGGCCTATAATGTCTGATTTGCAACGAACATTTCACACATACATGTACCTACGTCTTTGTACACTGATGTTTGGATTTGATTGAGGTTCTGCTGGGTAGATGATGAAGACACAAACAAATCGTGAAAGTGACATATAAAATTTTCATGATCTACATATTCCTATCATTTTCTGAACATTGTTTCCATTTCTGGAACGTATGCTAGGTCTGTTTAATCATTGAACAAGGGTTATAAGTAGTGTCCTTCCTAAATAACATAACCCTTCGGAGTTCGGGGAGAGCCATTCATAAACCTTTCTTCCACATATATTAATGAGCTCTTTATCTGCAATGTGTGAATAGCCATTGTCTGATTGTTCCTGATTACCTCTGAACTCCATAACTACTAAAACTTTGATTTTTCTCTGACTTTAACAAACTGATTGGCTAATCCTGGGATCCTATAAGGAAATCACTCCTTCCTCCAGAACCAGTTCCAGTCCCACACTCGACTCCTCATTAAAAAAAAAAAACCTCACAAAAATAGAATATCCTGAAAAAAAATGTTTGTCAGCGGGAAAGGGAGAAAAGAGAAATAGAACAAAACAACTCTTGTTCATAACAAATCAATTACAATGACTGGTCTTTCTGCAATCCTTTAGTACGCTCAGGTAGTGTTCAACAGTGTCGCCTCTCAGTCTTCACGGAACAGAGTCTCTGGTGATACTTTTGCGATCTCCCTCCATTTACGAGTTCCTTCCGGACTACCTACTTTCCTGCAATGGGAATCGTGGACCCAAGTCTCTCTCTCGGCTACTTTCACTGGGATAGTGCTGTCAACAAAACATGGTATGGTCCTTCCCACCTGTCTATTAGGCAACCTGAGCGTAAGAACAATCACACAGTCTGTTGGTTCACAATCAAGACAGTTAGTATTTGGCATACCAGCAATCAACAGTTTCAAGTTCTTTTGTCTAGTTCTCAAATGCTGGCTCATCTCAATAAGGTACTGTACTGTCACCTCATTGGTGTATTTCTGATCATTGTGCGGATCAATCATGACATGAGGTTGTCTTCCAAAAACAGTCCAAAAAAGACACAAATACCAAAACAAAAACAAATTTCGAAGAGGGTGATTCATTGAGTGAAGATCTGGGAGTGGTTCCGAAGCTACATAATACCAGTGGCAGTATCTATGATCACAATGGTACAATTTCAAGCTTTGCTCCTACTTCTAGGGGTACCATTATCTACACACAAATTTCTGCGCAATTTTTCTTTGCGGTAAACACAGCAGCATCCGTGGCGGCAGGAAATGCCTCTACCCAGTTTGAGAAACATCAGTGCACACCAATACATAACAATAATTCCTAAAGGGTGTTAACTGTACGAAGTCGATTTGTATTTCCTGAAAAGATCCGTCTGCAGGGGGGATTTGGGATGGCTCTGTTGGTATTGCTTTACCAATATTCTTCCTCAAGCAAGCAAGACAGGTCATTGCTCTATTACCTGCATGAGAATAGAATCCTGGCGCACACCAGTAGGCTCTCATCAACCTGCACATATCCTCTTTGCCTAGATGAGTCAGACCGTGTGCCACCTCAGCTAGACTTTGAAAGTATGCTCTGGGGGCTACTGGCTTACCGTGTCCACCTGCACACAGTCCTGAGGACTCCTGGCCATACCCCTTTGTCCTCCAGACTGCCTTTTCCTGTAGGGAACACAAATTTTTGTATCTTAATTTAACTATCGTGTGTTTGCAATGTAGAGTACCATGAGCATAACTCAAAAAAAAAAGAAAAAAGAAAAAAGAAACATCTCTAGAGGAGAGAAAGAAGAAGAGAATGAAAAAGAAAATGTCAGGTTTGCCATTCACCAACAGGCATATCAGTGTCTATACAAAATTTCCCTTCACCAGTATTCCCATTCTCCACCCTTTGTGCATGACAAGGCACACTGCTGTAATACTGGTGTCATCGTGCTGTTGAGATATACTGGGTTCGGGCAGAACTCTGAAGGACCTAGGCATGTGGAGTTTGAACTGTACTTGGGTCCATGTATTGTACCACCCTGTGTGAACGCAAAAGATGAAGAGGAAACTGTAGAGAAACAGAATAGAGGTTGGTGACGGATGAGTTTGTAGAGGTGAAGAAGATTTTATAAAAATTTGACAACTGGATTGGGCATTACGGGGAAGTGATTCTCTACTTGGTCTACTCCCCTTAAAAATTTCTGTGTTTGTCGTATCGCTATTGGGACTATCCTAGCCATCAATCCAGTGTCCTGTCCATCCTAAGTTCATAGGGAACCCGGTATCTGTGAGATAATTTCCTCTACCTGTGATGGACATGCATCTAGAACAGTAGAATGCGACATTAGTCTTCGTGGGTGTCTAACATACTTTGTACTTCCTGAGCGGGAGCACAGTATATGTATATCATATCTAACAAAATTAAATTAATTTAGGGGCAATTTCTGCTAGGAAAAAGTAGCAAAAGTTTAGAGGCCCCATCTTAACCCCAGCAAGTTTTGTCAAAGGGTAATGTTGCATTTATTTTGTTCTTCCTATTAGCCGAATCTGTGTTTTCTATATGGCTTATGATTCCTTACTATATGTCCCTTGGTCCCGTCTATGTGTTTAATGATGTGGCTTGTGTTTTCTGTCTAGGGGATCTATATTGACTATGTGCCCTACTATTCCTACAATCTCTGGCAAAATGCCCTTCCTTCCTACAAGTGTAACATATTATTGACCATTAGGGATCTGGGGTTTGGACTGATGGGTCTTTCCTGTATGTGCCAGTATACTTACCGTCCTCAACCTCTCCACCTGTTGTTCTCTGCACCTAGCACTATTCTTGTGATGTTCAATAGCACACTATCTAAGATTAGCTACTGTGACCCCTTTCCAATTTTGCAAAGAAGTCTGCACCTTGACACTCAATGCATTATTGAGCCCATCCATTTCCACAGAGACAGCCACCTCCCATTTGCCGAATTAATGTTTACCAGTCGTCTTATCCAGATGGAGAGTTATCTATTACTGCAAAAGACGGAAAAAAAAAAGTTTAACAAGCTTCTAGGTCATGCAAAGTATTCATTCAATCCTTCTCATCCCGTATTAAGGGTCTGTACATGCATTACTAGGAATGAATACTTCTTATATGGTAACTGAAAGAAATACCCAGGGGTTACCTTGTCTCTGTCCGCTTACCTACTGGCAAATACTAATGTGCGGACAGGTTTTTCTCCATTTCTGACGTTACTTTCTTGATTTTTTTTTAATTGTTTTACTATATATGTACACGAATGATACCATACTTACCTGTTCCACTGGTCTCAGCCACTTCCCCCACAGGCTACTGCTCTTCTTTTACCGGTTGGATACTCCTCTGGGTACATGAGAAATGGCTGTAAACAATCAGGTCACCTTCTCCTCCTAAATAAAACTTCAACATTCATTAGTACATATATAGGTTACAGTCATATTTTTCGTATCTTTATTATTTTCTATAGTTTGTATGCTGGCCGTAACTGCTTCCACATCTACATATGGCGGTGTACTTGCATTCTCTTTTTTTCTTCCTACTTGTTTATTGTTGCTACAAGTTCAAACAGTTCTTATATTTCCATTTTTGTCTTATATGACTTTGGTTAGACATACCACCTGCAATAACTTAGGATCAAACTCACCAACCCCTCTTGCTGCCACAGGTTTAAACAATTTGTATGTCTGACCCTTTGTTTTCGGGATTTTATCAGACATATTCTTATCCTTAAGTTCTGCAATACCTCTGGTTCAAAGCTGCCCACCTTAGGGAATGGTACCCCATCTTTGTCAGTCATACATAACCATTCATTGCAAAAAGCCTCCGTGTGTGAACCATACTTTTCACACATAATAAACCTTGCTGACCCTCTCGGTCGCAATTCTGACCTTCTCGGTCCCGAGTCTGACCTTCTCGGTCCCAACTCTTCTTCAGCCTGAACCCTAGCTACCAAACACCCACTGCTTGTGCAATTGGATCCCATCACGGACTTTTTGCCAATAAACGCAATCCCCAATGCACACCGCAAATAGACGGTGAAAGACACCTAGCGCTTTCACTCACTCCTTCTCCGCTGAGTACCACGACTCACTCCAATAGTGAACGCCGCGTACCCAGTGAGGCCCTATTGGTTTCTATTTACTGGAAGTGTTAGGAGTGACTTACCTTTTCCAGTAAATATCTGCCGCTGGAGATTTTCCTGAGAGAGACCAGCGAAAACTCCCTATACACTTTTTTATACACAAATCATGCTTGCGTATGCTCTATACAGCGCTAATGATACCGCGATTTTACGCAAAAGCTCGTAAAAGGGGTATCAAGTTGCGCACCCACAAACGCGCGGTCCAATCGCACAGCTAATAGGTACTTGTTACCTATCTGCCATACAACCATGGGTCAATGTACAAACTGTCACCCTCAGCTCGGAGCGTAACAAAAAACCTTTATACTTCAATACTACACGATGCACAATTCCTTATTACGCTCCTCTGCAAATCTCCTCACGATTTGCGTATTTCAATCTATATTAACGTGAGTCAGCCGCTCCACACCACCAAGCCTCCACTTACTTGATGTACCACACTACGGGATCCCGAATTCCCTGGGTTCAATATCCACTCACTCCTACGTTCACTCACTCAAATACACTTTGGTTTTTCTGTACAGAAAATTTCAATTCATTTAGATAGGCAGCTCTACCCCAGAGGCAATACAGTTTAAACAAAAGTTTTATACTAATCTGCTTTAGAAACCGGGTAGTTTTGTGCTATTGTATTAAATGTCTACTATCCCACCTTTGAACTATACGACACTCTTGTGTAATTTGTACTTAGCGCCCGCATTCTTACGCACTTTGCGTACACACGCGACCGTGCGTGTCTCTTACGCTGCGTGCGCAGTCCTTTACTTTGTCCGAGACACGTGTACAAAACCCTGCGTCCACAATAAAACAAATCACACAGCTCTATAAATGTGAACAATACTAATTACTATTGCCCACTAGACACAACTTGTTCTGTATAAACTTTTATGCAGACCTGCATTTGTGTCTTTACACTTACTTCCTTAAAATACTGTTATTTCAAATTTACCTATATAGCAACAAATGTATCCTATTTCACACAGATCTATAATGACTCTGGTAATAATCAATAATTTAAATGATATGATTCAGATTGGATAGCTATCTTGCAGAACATACACTGATATAAATATACACATAATTATTATAATAATATTATATATATATACAGGTTGAGTATCCCATATCCATATATTCCGAAATACCGAATATTCCGAAATACGGACTTTTTTGAGTGAGAGTGAGATAGTGAAACTTTTGTTTTTTGATGTCTCAATGTACACAAACTTTGTTTAATACACAAAGTTATTAAAAATATTGTATTAAATGACCTTCAGGCTGTGTGTATAAGGTGTATATGAAACATAAATGAATTGTGTGAATGTAGACACACTTTGTTTAATGCACAAAGTTATAAAAAATATTGTCTAAAATGACCTTCAGGCTGTGTGTATAAGGTGTATATGTAACATAAATGCATTCTGTGCTTAGATTTAGGTCCCATCACCATGATATCTCATTATGGTATGCAATTATTCCAAAATACGGAAAAATCCCATATCCAAAATACCTCTGGTCCCAAGCATTTTGGATAAGGGAGACTCAACCTGTATATATGTACCATTCACTGGTCTCCTATGAGACACCTTACCTCTTATTTGCATATCAATACTATTTGCTTTTCCCTGCTAAGAAAAAGCAGTTACACAGGTTAATTTGCATTTCAATGGCTATCCTATAGCAAACAGAGAGTTAACTAAATCCTGGGAAAGAAGAAGGAAAAAAAAGTATTTTTTTTTTTGGTGCAATTTTTTTTTACCAAGCCAAGCATTTATCTCACCATTTACTCTCACTAGGCCCAATTGAAACTATTTGTAATTGACTATGGCATGGGTTAAATAAATGCATTGGTAACTCATAAATTGTGCTTGATGTGACCAAGGAAACTGATTGTTCTGAGCAGAGTGAAAATCAGCTATTTAGAAAATGACCTTCTTAAAATGGCCACTGCTCCTCCCCCTTCCACATCCATGAGGTTTACACAAAATGGTGGACAGGCCATGTGGTTAGTCCAAAATGGAGGACAGACCATGCGGCTTCCTTTGTCACAAAGAAATCACACATTATACAAGCACCAGAAGTTATTTTAGGCCTGAGTTAAAAAAAAAAAACTATATCAAGGCTATGCAACTTTTAAATGTACTTAACAGATAAACAATCCAATCTGAATCAAACACAATATGACTTATTTGAACTTTGTCTTGCAACAATACAAATACATTTTAGCATCTTAAATATTATGAGAAACGCATTGTCCCCTTGAAATTTCATATCATTGGCTTACTGATATCACAACAATACACGGTCGATTACAGCCGCATTTGTAATGTACAGTGCATCATTAAGACCCTGATATCGCGGACCAGCCCCATCTGTGAATGCCAAATTGCTTTCTCACAAATATTTAAAATGCCCACTCTAATATATACTGCAGATGCCAGGCGCATCTTATTACCATATACGATAAAAGTGCGCTGTACATCGCAAAACACTGCATCCCATAAGAGAAAACAATACACCCACACATTATCTGAGTTCCAAAGCTCATTGATGTATATATTTGTTATTAAAAGGATATGGATTCAATATATTACAATGTACAGTATACCTATAGTTACAACTCATACAGTAAGCAGTTAATACATACAGTTACATACAGTTACAGGCCAGCAATACAATACCATTCCCTTTATGCTTATGTCTCTCTCTCTCTCTCTGTAAAATCATGCTTGCACTTCATCTTACTCTGAGACCAAACAGCAACTGACTCCTATGTGATCAGCAATGTGTTATCTAGTTTGGGGGAGGGAACTTAATCATTCATGATGAGTCACTAGTCTCTTTGTATATGCTAAACAGGTTCAGCCAAATCAGACATCAAAAGGGGCTGGCCTGAGCTTCCAGTCCACTACCTGTTTGGAATATCTATTGTTCTAATAAAAGTGATTTTAGCTTTTATATATTTAATCATAACTATATGTTGCAATGTCCTATAACTTAATAACAAGTATCAAATGAATCTACACATTAATCTGGTTGCTTTAATAGTAAATATGACAGGTCTATCTTGCTTCGTTCAAATAATACACATACATGACATTACTTCATTATATAATTTTAAATCATCATGATGTCTGGCGCTTGATATTATTATAATTATGTACTGTATGAAATAAGTGTCAAATCCATCTTTGTGGCATGTCCGTGTAAATGTGTGTGTTACCATATATTGCTGTGCTTGCTGCGCGTATTTGCAAGTATAGCGACTCATAATGTGTGTAGTTTGTATGTTCTTTTTATGTAATATTTTTGACTTCGACAAGAGACACAGCATGAACCAGGCTATATAGTCTTGTTTGGACCCATAACTAGATCATCTGTAGCAATAATGAAAGCAAGGGATGGCTCTAGACTAGTCTACAACTTACTATCAAAGGAACAAAAAAAATCATTGACATATATTATCACAAAGTTACCTAAAAACTATCCAAAACTATTCTTACACAATCATGGAAAAGGGCTGGAGCATTATATACACAAACACAAAACCAAATAATCACTGTGTATGCCTGTGGTGTTGAAATACTCCTTCCATTTGTCTCCCTGTCTATTGAATACAAGATTGTAGGTGTAATGGTATTTACAACTTATGTGCTGTGTTCTCATATTCACTAATAAACTCCAATGGCCTGAGGCCACACAAGATTCTGTAACTGTAATCAGCAGAATGAATACTAATTCAATACTCTTGTATAGCTTTTGAGAGTAATGGGTAGTATTATGAAAATGGTGGATAACTGTGCACAAACTAATAAAAAAAATCATTATACAGGAAGTGCCTGAAACATTCAGTAACCTGAATCAGGATTGATAACCAGGATTCAGAACACTTGAATGCCAGAGAGTTGTAGACAATTGGTACAATGGGAGCCTGAGAGTTATCAGCATGCATGGCCAGGATTAATGCCAGAGGTTTCATACACATGGGAGATTGAGCGTTATCAGCAAGCACAATCAGGGCCAGTTCCAGACATATGGTACACTTGGAAGCCAGGGAGATATCAACAAGCTCAACCAGGGCTAGTTCCAGACTTATGGTACACGTGGAAGCCAGGGAGATATCAGAAAGCACAGTCAGGGCTAGTGCTGGACATATGGTACACTTGGAAGCTACGGAGATATTAGCAAGCTCAGTCAGGGCTAGTGCCAGATGTATGGTACACTGGGAGCCATGGAGTTATCAGCAAGCACAGTCAGGGCTAATGCTGGATATATGGTACGCTTGGAAGCTAGGGAGATATCAACAAGCTCAACCAGGGCCAGTGCCAGACATATGGTACACTTGGAAGCTATCAGCAAGCATAGCCAGGATTAATGCCAGATGTTTCATACACATGGGAGATTGAGAGTTATCAACAAGCAGTCAGGGCCAGTGCCAGACATATGGTACACTTGGAAGCCAGGGAGATATCAGCAAGCACAGTCAGGGCTAGTGCCAGACATATGGTACATTGGGAGCCAGGGAGCTATCAGCAAGCACAGTCAGGGCTAGTGCTGGATATATGGTACACGTGGAAACTAGGGAGATATCAGCAAGCACAGTGAAGGCCAGTGCCAGACATATAGTAAACTTGGAAGCTAGGGAGATATCAACAAGCTCAACCAGGGCTAGTGCCAGACATATAGTACAATTGGAAGCAGGGGCGCTTTAAGATAGGAGGAGGCCAGTGTGCTGCATCCTCCTTTGGGCCCCCTACTTTCTGTCGGGAGTGCTGTAGGGTCTGAGCTCTAGACTGCTCAGACTCTACTGCGCATGTGCAGATCTCCAGGAAAATGGCACGGTGGCTATTTTCCCAGTGATTTCTCTACTGCGCATATGTGCTGCTGTGCCATTTTCACAGGGTTTTAACAGCGCCGGTGATGTCGGTACGGGACTCCAGAGGGATGAGTAGTATTAAAAAATGGGTGCATTTCCTTTTTGTGCTATGTTTCTATACTGTCTGACCATACAAAATGAAGAATTAAAAAAAAAAAATGGGTGCAGCATTTGCAGTGCGCACAGGCCCATGAGTCCAGGAGGGGCCAACACTGCACCCATTATAGATACACCAGTGCTTGGAAGCCAGGGAGATATCAGTAAGCACAGTCAGGACTACTGCCAGACATATGGTACACTTGAAAGCCAGGGAGATATCAGCAAGCACAGTCAGGGCTAGTGCCAGACATATGGTACACTGGGAGCCAGGAGGTATTAACAAGCAGGCAGGGCTAGTGCCAGACATATGGTACACTGGCAGGGCCGGCTCCAGGCATGTTCGAATAGAGCGGCCGCGCGGGGCGCCACCCTTAATGGGCGCCGCACGCTAGCGCCACCATATTCATGCCTGGAGCCAGCCTGCAGTGCCCCGGCCTAAACTCTTGTGTTCGCTCTATGCGCCGTGCAGCGCGCACACAAGAGTTTTGAAGAGTCAACAGCACTCCCCCTCCCGGCTCCCAGCACCGCAGGTATTGGGTATTTATGGATTGGGCACTGGGGGCATTTATGTATTGGGGCGGGCAGGGCACTGTGGGGTCATATCTGCACTGTGGGGGTATTTATGTATCTGGCACTGGGGGCATTTATGTATCTGTCACTGGGGGCATATCTGCACTGTGGGGGCATTTATGTATCTGGCACTGTGGGGGCATATCTGCACTGTGGGGGCATTTATGTATCTTGCACTGTGGGGGCATTTATGTATCTGGCACTGTGGGGGCATATCTGGCACTGGGGGCATTTATGTATCTGGCACTAGGGGCATTTATGTATCTGGCACTGTGGGGGCATTTATGTATCTGGCACTGTGGGGGCACTTATGTATCTGGCACTGTGGGGGCACTTATGTATCTGGCACTGTGGGAGCATATCTGGCACTGGGGCATTTATGTATCTGGCACTGTGGGGGCATTTATGTATCTGGCACTGTGGGGGCATATATCTGCACTGTGGGGGCATTTATGTATCTGGCACTGTGGGGGCATTTATGCATCTGGCACTGTGGGGGCATATCTGCACTGTGGGGGCATTTATGTATCTGGCACTGTAGGGGCATTTATGTATCTGGAACTGTGGGGACATATCTGGCACTGTGTGGCCATTTATGTATCTGGCACTGCTGGGGGGCATGTCACGTGTTGATGGCACTGCTGGGGGGCATGTCACGTGTAGCTGGCACTGCTGGGGGGCATGTCACGTGTAGCTGGCACTGCTGGGGGGCATGTCATGTGTATCTGGCACTGCTGGGGAGCATATCATGTAGTGTTCCCGCTAGCATTTGTGGCTAGGCAATGTGTCTCAGTGCCCTACCTGGCGCAAAGTGTCTCTGTGTTCTACCTGGCGCAAAGTGTCTCTGTGCTCTGCCTGGCGCAAAGTGTCTAACGTGCTCTGCCTGGCGCAAAGTGTCTCTGTGCTCTACCTGGCGCAAAGTGTCTCTGTGCTCTGCCTGGCGCAAAGTGTCTAACGTGCTCTGCCTGGCGTAAAGTGTCTAACGTGCTCTGCCTGACGCAAAGTGTCTAACGTGCTCTGCCTGGCGCAAAGTGTCTAACGTGCTCTGCCTGGCGCAAAGTGTCTAATGTGCTCTGCCTGGCGCAAAGTGTCTAGGAGGTTCTACCTGGTGCAATGTGTATTAGCTGCACTACTGTGTGGTGTAATGCGAATTGCCACAATTATGTGGCCATGCACCTTCCCCACGACGCAACGCCCCTAAATTTTTGCTGCGCACCTTCGGCTTTAGCATGTAGGTAGGGGAGCACCAAGCATTACAGTATGTACATCATTTTGCCCTCCTAACTTAAAAATGTGCCCTCCCTGTGATCAGCAACCTGCCCTAATAAGTGAACACTATCATGTGTAGCTGGCACTGCTGGGGGGCATGTCATGTGTAGCTGGCACTGCTGCGGGGCATGTTATGTGTAGCTGGCACTGCTGCGGGGCATGTCATGTGTAGCTGGCACTGCTGGGGGGCATGTCATGTCTATCTGGCACTGCTGGGGGGCATATTATGTCTATCTGGCACTGCACTACTGTAGACATTATGTGTATCTGGCACTATACTGGAGACATTGTGTGTAAGAAACACTACTGTGGCTGTTATGTGTAAGGCTGCTAATTGTGTGCGTAGAGGGGGTGGGAAAATATATTTATTTATAGTTTAATAATATGAAGTTACGAGGCCACGCCCACTTTTCCAGGAGGCCACGCCAACTTTTACATTTTCTCGCTCAGGGTGCTAGTAGGCCTGGAGCCGGCCCTGTACACTGGGAGCCAGGAGTTATCAGCAAGCACAGTCATGGCTAGTGCCAGACATATGATAGACTTGGAAGCAGGGGCATAACTCCCAAAGGCAATGGAGTCATCTGTGTCCGGGCTCCAAGATCTGAAGGGGCACTTGCATGTACAGCAGCACCTATGTGGTTCACAGCGGGATCCAAGCGTGACCACTGTTCTTCCAATGGAACTCTGCGTCATTCCCGCTGCTGCTGCAGAGTAAATCGGTACTGTCCCAGGAGCCATGCTGATACCTGCAATAGGGGACAGGACGGCTTTTGCCTGGTGCTGCTTAGCCTGCTGTGCAGCAAGCAACAGTGCACGCACCGCTGCTGTGGGACTGTGATATGGGTCCCGCTGGTGAACACTGATGCTCAGAGCCGGCCCTAACCAATATGATGCCCTAGGCAAGATTTTGGCTGGTGCCCCCTAGCACCGCCACTTGTTCTGCAGGAGATGCCTGGCATGAGTCATCTGGCAGCTCTGCTAACGTTGGGCGCCTTTTGTTTCTGAAAATGCATCTTATTTGCATTACTATGTGGCTAGGATGCACAAGCAGCTTCTACTGATTAAAATAATATGCAGCATGCCTATATTCTGTGTGCGACTGCGGCTGTATCTGCATACGAAATGCTACATTACAGTGATTTCCAGGAATACACTGCAACGTAGCATTTCATATACAGATACAGCCACAGTCACACACAGAATATAGGCATGCTGCATATCATTTTAATCAGCAGAAGCTGCTGGTGCCCCTAAGCATACCAAATGCCCTAGGCATTTGCCTAGTTTGCCTATGCCTAAGGCCGGCTCTGCTGATGCTGCAGACAGCTGAATCACAGCATAGCTGGAGCCTTGTCAAGTCACTGCAAGCTCCGGCCCCTGTAAACCAACTCAGATCGCTATCTACATAACTCTGTAAGTCGTGTGTGCGTGCGTGTGTGTTTGAGTATATATATGTGTATATATATCAGTGGTGCAAGTAGAAAAATGTCTTAGTGGTACTGTGTGCGTGCGCAAAAGGGATGGTACAAAATACAGCTGCCAGGCTGTTAACCACCCAACCCTGTTCTAGCCACATACTACTCATTCTCTCTCCACTGGCTGCCGGTAGGATGGTGAATCGCTTTCAAGATTGGCTTACCTGATGCGGCTTCTGAGTCCATACTGCCCCGCTCGATTACTGCGATCTGTAGATTAAGGACTTTTAGGAGTACCTAGCATCTCCTGTAGTTCATCTGGGGGTCAAGATTTTAGCCATGTGGCTCTGACTCTATGGAACTCACTTCCCCGCACAGTCCGAGAGGCCCCCAATATAGAATCTTTCAAAAACAGACTCAAGACTTTCCAGTTTACTCAAGCTTTTCACTAATATATCTTTAGTACTTTCATGCTCTCTGTATTTTAGGAAAAGCTTTGGTCTATTCTACTTCATTGTTTCTGTACTATATTATGTTCATTCCATCTGTTACCATACTTCCCAACTGTCCCAATTTTGTCCGGACAGCCACGTTTTTCTGGGGCTGTCCTGCTGTCCCAACCGTGGGTCGCAGTGTCCCGTGGGGGGAGGCAATTCAGTTGGGAGACCCTCTCTCAGCCGCATGTGCACAGTGTCTTTTCACCAGGAGAGAGGGAAAGGGGGCATGACAGCAACTCCCTGAGCGCTTACCATGCCAATCCCAATGACAAAAATAGGAGACGAGGCTAGCGATCGCTGCATTCCCGTAAAGCCACGGCCCCTTTTGCAGAGTTCTGGTATTCTGTACTGTGCATGTTAGTGCCAGATACGTTAACCTGGGTCTGGAACTTAGTAGCAGAGTTTGGCGATATATGCAGAAGTGCCTGTTTGTGCAGTGGGTGTGTGAATGGAGGTTAGTCCACACGGCAGTCAGCCTAACCAGGTTATAGGTTTATTAACCAGGTAGAAACAGACACAGGGTTAAACACAGGTAAAGGTTGCAGATACAGCCTGGATTGCATAGGGTATGCTGGATGTTGTAGTGCACTGGTTTGTATTAGCACATATGCCCTGGTGGAATGTAGTGATATGCTCCCTATAGTAAGCTGTGGTGTTACAGGGTAATGGGACACTGTATTGCTCAGTGGAGTGCAGAGTCTCATACAGCATAAATGGAGAAAGCCGCAAGGAAATCCTGCGCATGCACAGTAGCGCATTTTGGAGGTCAGACCTACAAGAGAGAATAACAGTAGTTCTTAGTGCCTGTTGGGTCTCAGCTATATTCAGAGGCAGCGCTGGGCACTCCTCATCTAACAGCCAGTAAATGGACGGTATGCCATAACATACATGTTCATTATAGCAACAAAAAAAAAGAGACACAATTAAAAAAGTACTTTATTTAAATATATATATATATATATATATATATATAAACAAAAATTGATACTGCGCCACATGTGATATAGTACAGATATGTTCTTTTTTTTTTAAAAAAAAAAAGGTAATATAATGTAACACTCCCCTAAGGAATTAATGGGGCGTCAGCTGGATCCCTCAGTATAAACAGGGTTGGTAATTCCCTGAGACAATTGAAATGGAAAAGGGGGGGATGAGGGATATATAGCGACCAACGGTGTCAATTTGAAAAGATTGCCAGTAATGAATACAGTAAAACTATTTATTTGATGCAAAGATAAAAATAAAAATGACAGATATATAAAAAATGGGACAACAATAAAATCACAACTGGACTAAAACACTTAAAAAAGGCTCTATAAAACTACAATAAGATCAGAATAAGCAAATTTTCCTTATCTGTAGCGTGAGGTAGGTATAGGTCTTCCAACGCGTTTCGTCACTTGGACATCACAGGGCTGGGGTAGAGTGAGACAAGCTGGCTATATATAGTGATATCAATCAGTGAACAGTTATGACCTCACTTCCTGTTTAAGAATTGAGGGGCAGATGTATTAAGCCAGGTGAAGTGATAAAGTGGAAGGTGATAACGCACCAGCCAGTGAGCTCCTAACTGTCATTTTTCAAACCCAGCCTGTAACATGGAAGTTAGGAGCTGATTGGCTAGTGCGTTATCACCTTCCACTTTATCACTTCACCAGGCTTAATACATCTGCCCCTGACTGTCATTAACTGTGCTGGATAACCAAGATTAAAGGTGCTGGGGAGTATCTTATAATATAAGTGGAGCAGTGACCAAAGTTAATATATAAAAATGATTGCTCCTTAGAGCAAGAAACACAGTCTTTTCATTGTTGTGCGGTATTTCCGCCCTTCTTCCGGTGTCCGGGCGTGTACGCGGCTTCAAGAACTACAAGAAAAGACGTCAGCTCCTGCAGCCCAGGGCGGGCGCATGCGCGATACCATACCGGAAGTGGGGCGGAAGCCGCGTACACGCCCGGACACCGGAAGAAGGGCGGGGAAAAAATTGTGTCGACCTAGTGACCATGTCGACCTATAGACCATGCCGACCAATAGTGGTCGACCTAATGACTGTCGACCTAAGTGTGGTCGACCTAAAGGCCGGATACTGTGTGGCACACAGAACAAACGATCTCTCTCTGTAGCCATTGTGTCAGGCAAGGGACAGGAAGATATGGTGGCAGGATGATACAGCTATTTCCATTCCAGCTTCAATGTCAGACATGGAGATGGTACAGTACTCTATGTACTCCTTCAGCCTCTGGAGTGCTTCTCTCAGTGCAGCTGCCCAATTTCCACTGGCACTGGGCTCATTTCTTCCTCTTTCTGATAATGGTCCAACTCTTCCTCTTCCTGATGATGGTCCAGCTCTTTCTCTTTCCAATGATGGCGCTGTTCTTCCTGATGATGGGCCCAGTGGCGTAACTAGAAATTTTTCTCCCCCAAGCCAAAAAATCCTTCGGCGCCCCCCCCTCCCCACCATACCATTGGCACTAGCAAAGGTAGAAAAATGCGCGCGCCGGCAAAAAGGGTGTGTGGCTTTGTCGAAATGGGCGTGGCTTTGCGTGGAGGGCGTGGCATTGCAGGAAAGACTACCTTATACCCCAGTTTTGCAACCTGCACGCCCAGACGTTGGCCACCACAGGAAAGAAAAATAATCCTGATTCATGCCCCTTACATTATTTGTCATTTTTCCTCCTTATAGTAATGCCCAGTATACATTATTCCACATACTGCAATGGCCCTTAGACATTATTCCACACACAATAATGCACATGACACAATATGCACACACTGTAATGCCCCAGACACATTATGCCACACACCGTAATGCCTGTGACACATTATGACAGGAATCGCAATGCCCGTTATACATTATGCTACACACTGCAATGCCCCTGATACATTATAGCACATACAATGTCTGTGACACAGTATGACACACACCACAATGATCCTGAGACATTATACCACATACCACAATGCCCGTGATATAGTATACAACACACCGTAATGCCTGATACATTATGACACACACCGCAATGTCCGTGATACATTATGCCACACACCGTAATGCCCATTACACATTAAGTTCTACAGTAAGGCTTCTAATTACTTTTAAATTACCTGCTCGTTGCCAGGGGTTTCATGCTCTTGGTTCCATGCACGGTGCCAGGGGTTTTCATGCTCAGGGTGTCATGCTCTTTGCCAGGGCTTTCATGCACTGGGTGTCATGCTCGTTGCTAGGGGGCAGTGCTTGTTGCTAGGGCCATGCTCCCAGTGCCACATATGCCCCCCCAGTGCCAGATATTCCCCCACAGTGCCAGGTATATGCCCCTAGTGCCAGATATTCCCCCACAGTGCCAGGTACATGCCCCCAGTGCCACATATACCCCCCCCCCAGTGCCACATATGCCCCCTCAGTGCCTGCTCCCCCCAGTGCCAAATATTCCCCCACAGTGCCACATATGCCCCCTCAGTGCCTGCTCCCCCCAGTGCCAAATATTCCCCCACAGTGCCAGGTATATGCCCCCAGTGCCAGATATTCCCCCACAGTGCCAGGTATATGCCCCCAGTGCCAGATCTTTCCCCCACAGTGCCAGGTATATGCCCCCAGTGCCAGATCTGCCCCCCACAGTGCCAGGTATATGCCCCCAGTGCCAGATCTGCCCCCACAGTGCCAGGTATATGCCCCCAGTGCCAGATCTGCCCCCACAGTGCCAGGTATATGCCCCCAGTGCCAGATCTGCCCCCACAGTGCCAGGTATATGCCCCCAGTGCCAGATCTGCCCCCCACAGTGCCAGGTATATGCCTCCAGTGCCAGATCTGCCCCCACAGTGCCAGGTATATGCCCCCAGTGCCAGATCTGCCCCCACAGTGCCAGGTATATGCCCCCAGTGCCAGATCTGCCCCCACAGTGCCAGGTATATGCCCCCAGTGCCAGATCTGCCCCCCACAGTGCCAGGTATATGCCTCCAGTGCCAGATCTGCCCCCACAGTGCCAGGTATATGCCCCCAGTGCCAGATCTGCCCCCACAGTGCCAGGTATATGCCCCCAGTGCCAGATCTGCCCCCCACAGTGCCAGGTATATGCCCCCAGTGCCAGATCTTCCCCCCAGTGCCAGGTATATGCCCCCAGTGCCGGATCTGCCCCCCACAGTGCCAGGTATATGCCTCCAGTGCCAGATCTGCCCCCCACAGTGCCAGGTATATGCCCCCAGTGCCAGATCTTCCCCCTACAGTGCCAGATATATGCCTCCAGTGCCAGATCTGCCCCCCACAGTGCCAGGTATATGCCCCAAGTGCCAGATCTTCCCCCCACAGTGCCAGGTATATGCTCCCAGTGCCTGCTCCCCCGCCCCCCCCCCCCCAATCCCATGTGTTGGAGGGACACGGATCGCACATCGCGCGTCTCTCCTGTGTCCCTCCCTGGCTCTCCCCTGCTGGTCTAATAAAGGAAGTGCCGGTTCGTGAGCCAATCAGAGCTCACGAACGGCACTTCCTTAGACCGGCCGGGGGAGAGCCAGGGAGGGACACAGGAGAGACGCGCGATGTGCGCTCCGTGTCCCTCCAACATAGCAGGGAGGGAGAGGAGACCGCAGATTGACATGCGGACGCTCGTCCGCATGTCAATCTGTTCTAAGTCAGTGGCGCCCCCGCAGCCCCTCGCCCCCAAGCCACCGCGAGGACTGCGGGGGCAGTAGTTACGCCACTGGATGGGCCAGCTCTTCCTCTTCCTGATAATGGCCCACCATTGGAAGGTCTGCAGCGTCCTGACCTCAGCCATGTCTCACTGATGTTATGGTTTGTTCCTCCATTTCCAAGCAGCTGGGCTAACTCGCTTCGGCTCATTGTAGCTGGTGACAGTAGCTGTAAAAAAAAAAAAAAAAAAGAAGAGAGTAAGGAAATACACAGATTTGATTGTGCGCTGAGATCCAGTCATTGGTGAATCACTGGCAGCAAATACTAGTGAGCAAATGTGATCTCTTTTGGGAGACTTTTCTCATTCGTCAGCAGCAGCTTCAACTGAAGAAATGCCAGTGATATTGCTGTGCGCTGGGGTTTTATGCCCTGGAGAATTCAAATGTGGCATGTGGACGGCAGTTGGTGATGGCCGTGCTTCACATCAGCAGCATCTTCCCACTGATATTACTCTGTGATACATGTGAGAAATTAGTGGGACATCAGTGGGAAATGACATGTTAGTGCTGGGGAGTCATTACGCCAAGAACGGGGTGATTTGGGGCATCTACTGAAATCATCAGTTCTGCTGCAGGACCCAGTGAGTTCAACTGTTTTTGCTGCTGCCATCCGTACTCCTCCATTGGCTATCTCTTCGGCGTGTGTGTGTGTGTGTGTGTGTGTGTGTGTGTGTGTGTGTGTGTGTGTGTGTGTGTGTGTGTTCGTTCCCCATATTATATATTAGCACAGAAAAGTTATATTACCACGTGCACAGTTAATCCAATATGGATGTTTGCAGAATAATCCTTCACGCAGCACCCTCCATTCTCCATTCCTCAATGTAACAACAGGATCTGCATAAGAATATAAAAAAGGAACACGCAGTATTGAAGTCCGATTACATTAAATTTAATGAACAACAGAAATGAACAACAACTCACATATCATATTTGCCTGGCTGGAATCCTCTGCATTTTGAATACTCCCCTCACTGCTTATATCCTGTATTCACCTGGTCATCTGTCTGATAACTGCACCACTCAAGGCAGCTAGTTCCATGCCATCAGACCTCGTAACATCAGTACTTATGTGTCATTAATTGCTTTTTCCTCAGTACCATATATTGCAGGTAAACATGGTTATTTGTAATATATGGTCCTGGGGAAAGAACAAGTAAGCCTACTGTGCATTGACCTTAACCTTGCATTAGGATTGTATTACCCCATCCTGTGTCGGCATTTTCATGGTCAGGATGCCGGTGTCGGTCATGTGACCGCCGGCATCCCAACCACCCGGCATCCCGTATCACACCCCATATGACAAACAATACAAACACTAAGGTGGCACCTATAGTGTTGTAAGTATTGTACTCCTTCCTTGGGCAAAATAGGCATACAATGGGGGTCATTCAGTTGCGGTTGGAGTTGCTACTCCAAACATAGAAGAAGTGATAGCACTAATATGGTAACGCAGCAGGAGGTGTCACGACTTCTGCATGCATTACTGATCCAAGTTGCATCCTAGAACACAATATCAGATCATCTCCAATGATATCAGCTGGCTGCCTGACCCGTGGGGTCACACAAACAGGCCACCACAGCTGCAACCTAGAGGCTGGCTTCTTCTATCCCTTGCAAGAGCAGCAGCATGCCTGAGTTTGGAGAAAAGAGGGCCATCACCACCCCCTCCCTGCCCCTAAATGACATCAGACTGTCAATCACTGATAGGCTAATGCCGCTATGCGTACAGTACATCGTCGCAGGACCCATCCGACCATGCACAGAACGGGTCCTGCACATGCGCAAAGTACTGGCAATCTGGTAAAAATAATTGCCACTTTGCTACTAATATAGCAACATCAACCACATCTGAATGACCCCCAATATGCGTACACCAATATATATATATATATATATATATATATATAATTTCTCTGGCTGGGTCCACAGGTTATCCACAGGATAACATTGGGATATGCCGAAGCGACAGCGGAAATGGCACCAAATAGTCACAAGCTTTCTGGCCTACCAGGATGCATCGGGGCTTCTCCATATAATCCCACCCACTGACTCAGTCAAATCAGTTTTTTGTTTGGTGCGGCAGGAGCCGGCCATGGTCACAGGGCTGCTGTTAGTAGCAGCCTGAAGCTTTTATTATTTTATTTTTATAGTCTTACTATGTTTTTTTTTCTCTCTGAGTGACTTTTCTTAACAGCGTCTTAAACGCATACTAGAAAAAGTCGCTCCAACAACTCCCCACCGGGTCGCAACAACGCTTACCTTTGCGGTACAGCGCTGTCTCGACGGGCGTCTGTGTCGGATGATTCTAGCAGGTCCAGCAGACGTAACCAGGCTGTGGCCGGAGCATGGGGAGAAGGTAAGGCATCGGTTTCCTCTTACTAGGGGTTCCGGACACAGCTACACTGTATTGGAGGAGACTACAAACAGTGTGTTGATGCACCGACCACTCTTAGGTGCGATAGCGCTATGCTTTAGGGATCATAGGCGCCAGGACTAGGTTGAGGCTGCGATCCTTAAAGTTTAAGTCAACGGGGGGAATTAGACGCTCTCCTGGTCGCCCCTCCCCCAAGTTCATGACCAGTTTCCGCGCGTCTCCCGTCCATGAACTAAATGACCTCACTTTCGTCTCAGATGCTACCACGAGGGTACTCGGTCGCAGCTTAGACGCTGCGGTTGTGTACAATAAAGTTGCTGCCTAGGCCGAGTCGCACGCCGTAGCGTCTGCATACACGTAGCATTCACTGAGCGTCTGTGTCCATTAGTGAGCGTCCGTGTCTCTCATCGGTTATCGGAGCGGTAGTGTACATCAGTAGCGTCTGAATCCACTCAGCGTCTTGCGAGCGTATTGATGGATATGGAAGTGTGGTGAGTCTCCCTGTATCCCGCTCTATGGAGGAAGGGTTATACAGTACTAAAATTCTCTCTACTTGTTAGTATGAATTGTTAATTTTGGTACATATTGCATATGAGACCTGTATATTACTGTTGTTTCTTCATGTTATGTTTGAAAAAAAACAGTTAAAAACAGAAGTACAATTTCCTACTTACTTGTAAGTTATATAATGGTGATTGTATTCTCATATAACAATGGCCCTCATTCCGAGTTGATCGGTCGCAAGGCGAATTTAGCAGAGTTACACACGCTAAGCCGCCGCCTACTGGGAGTGAATCTTAGCTTCTTAAAATTGCGACCGATGTATGCGCAATATTGCGATTACTAACTACTTAGCAGTTTCAGAGTAGCTTCAGACTTACTCTGCCTGTGCGATCAGTTCAGTGCTTGTCGTTCCTGGTTGACGTCACAAACACACCCAGCGTTCGCCCAGGCACTCCCACCGTTTCTCCGGCCACTCCTGCGTTTTTTCCGGAAACGGTAGCGTTTTCAGCCACACGCCCCTGAAACGCCGTGTTTCCGCCCAGTAACACCCATTTCCTGTCAATCACATTACGATCGCCGGAGCGAAGAAAAAGCCGTGAGTAAAAATACTTTCTTCATAGTAAAGTTACTTGGCGCAGTCGCAGTGCGAACTTTGCGCATGCGTACTAAGCGGATTTTCACTGCGATGCGATGAAAAATACCGAGCGAACAACTCGGAATGAGGGCCAATGTCTAATGTTTTAACATGTAACTGGCTGCTAGTATATGCTGACTTTTATAAGTGTTGTCAGTTCTGTTCTGAACCTCAAATCAGGTACACGGATTGTGGTCAGAGTGATATCACTTCTATATCTATATAAGTGATTTTCAGTCACAAAAGAGTGTAGTATTTGTAAAAATGGATTATTTACCTTGTCTGTGAGAGGCAAAAGTGATGAAGATACTTTATCAGGGCCCTACACCCTTAACATGCTTATCTGGTATAGTGATTTTGCATGGAATAGTTCAGTATCTTACTTATGAGGGGCAATGCCCTGCTAGAGGGGTGTGGTCGCACGGACCTTGTCTGCAATTGCTGGCAAAGATTAGCACCTGCAGTTCTACCCCAGGGAATAGGTTACACTATTAACCCATGCATGCAGCTCCCTCCTTATGGTTTCAGCAGCTTTTACAAATAGCCAGGCTATTAAAACCAGGGTAGATACATCCATGTTACAGACTACACAAGATTAATTCAAATACCCCATATGATGATCAGATATAGCTGACCTTATTGATGCATGAAGGCTATTCTGTCTCTGGAAGAATCAGCCAAAGCAGTGTCAAAATCTAAGGCACCTGTATTTAAACAGTGCTCCAGAGACAGTATCTGTTGAGCAATGCTAAAGGGTGTAAGTTCAAGCCTGGTCTGGAGTAGCTTTGTTAACAGTTTTAGGGATTCTCACTATCCCTTTCCAGCTGCGACTGTTCAAAAAGAGAAGTTCCTCCTAGAGTAGATGCACATGTTGTTCGACTTGTGCATAGATCTATTTTACCATTGCCATCTACTTCACAAAATAATGTCACAGATAGAAGAGTAGATAGTTTCTTAGAAAATAAATAAATAAATAAATAAATATATATATATATATTTTCTCTCAGGGGCAGTGACAAGGCATGCTATGGCTTTAGCCTGGATGGCAAGGGCAATGGTAGAATGGGGGAAGAACTAGAGAATGGCCTCTCCCCTCCTACCAGGGAGCAGGAGTCTTATCTAGGCCGTATAAGACAAGCTGCCCAATATTTGGAAGAAGCAGCAATTGATATGGGTACGATTGCTTCTAAAGCATCAGCCTTGACAGTAGCCGCTTGTAGAGCAGTTTGGCTACGCACTTGGAAAGCAGATGCAGAATCCAAGAAAGAGTTGGAAGCATTGCCTTTCACTGGTAATATATTGTTTGGAAAACAATTGTCAGATATTCTAGAATGGGAAGCTGAATCCAAAAAGGTCAGATTTCCGGCTAGTTATAATCCTAAAACTAGGGGTTCAAAATTTCGGCCATTTCAATGGCAAGGTAAAGCAAAAGCTAAAGAGGAGACTAAGCAACCCCGGTTCAATAGATCAGCCAGGGGTAGGAAGCAATAAGCTAGTAGAAAGCCAGCTTCCAAGCCTGAACAGAAGCCATCAGCCTGAAGATACGGGCCTCTGCCTGGAGGATTCCAGGGTGGGGGGCCGACTCCTTCAGTTTGCACACATATGGCAACAGTCATCGACAGATGCTTGGGTGCAGAAGGTGGTATCTCTAGGTTATGGTTTCCCCTTCAGGAGGCAGCCTCCTCAAAGGTTTTTTTTTACCAGCCCATCTCGAATAGAATCTAAAGCCAGGGCCTTGCAAGAAGCAGTTCAGAAATTGCTTAAGTCTGGTGTAATTATCCCAGTACCCCCGTTGCAACGGGGACAGGATTTTTACTCAAATCTTTTCTTGATTCTGAAGCCAAATGGGTCGTTCCGACCAATCCTCAATCTCAAAAGGTTAAACAAATACATTTGGATTCCAAAGTTCCACATGGAAACATTACGCTCCATAATTTTGGCCATGGAACCGGGAGGTTACATGGTATCTCTGGATATACAGGATGCTTACCTACATGTGCCTATAGCACGGTCTCATCAATGTTACCTCAGGTTTGCTATCCTCCAGGCAGTACAGACGGTGTAATGGTTAGCATTAGTGGCTCACAGAACGGAGGTCATGGGTTCGGTTCCCACCACTGCCCTAACTGTGTGTAGTTTGTATATTCTCCCTGTACTTGCGTGGGTTTCCTCCGGGTACTTCAGTTTCCTCCCACAATTCAAAAAATATACTGATAGTTAATTCCAAGCTTTGCCCTTCGGGCTAGCAACAGCACCCAGGGTGTTTACCAAAATTATGGTGGTTATGGCCGCTTATCTCCGCAAGCAGGGGATAAGAATATTTTCTTACCTCGACAACTTGTTAATCCTAGCACATTCGCAGGAATTGCTTTTGAGCCACCTTCAACAGACAGTAGTTTGTCTACAAAGACACGGGTGGCTCATAAACTGGGAAAAGTCGTCTCTGATACCGTCACAACGGATGGTTCATTTGGGGGCCATATTGGACTCAGATCTACAGAGAAGTTTCTTGCCAGAGAAAAAGATAGCCAAGGTGCAGGTCATGACTCAGGAGTCGTTGCACACTCAGACAATGTCAGTCCATGCAGCAATGCGACTGTTGGGTCTGATGGTGTCAACCTTCGACATGGTGGAATATGCACAATTCCACACCAGACCTCTACAGCACCTTATTCTGACCAAATGGAACGGAAATCATCAGACAATAAAAAAATCAGATGATAAAGTTTCCGGTAAACGTAAAAAGGTCTCTAGCATGGTGGCTACAGACAGACCATTTAAACAAGGGGAGACCCTTTTGGATAAAAGAATGGCAAGTCCTGACAACAGATGCCAGACTTCAAGGCTGGGGAGTGGTGCTCGAAAGCCTTTGGTTCCAGGGAAAATGGACCATAAGGGAAAGTCGCCTGCCAATAAATCTGTTAGAAAAAAGGGCCATATATATGGCTCTAATTCAGGCAAAGGACAGTCTGCAAGGAAGACCAGTCCAGATCCGCTCAGACAATGCAACAGTGGTAGCGTACCTCAATCATCAGGGAGGAACTCACAGCAAGAGACTGATGGAGGAAGTGACTCACATACTGAAATGGGCAGAGCTCCATCATCCAGCATTGTCAGCAGTGTTTGTTCCAGGAGTACTGAATTGGGAAGCGGATTTTCTCAGTCGACACTTCATTCAGGAAACCGAATGGGCATTACACCCAGAAGTGTTTCAGACTCTAGTAAAAAGATGGGGTCTGCCAGAGATAGATCTCATGGCGTCGCGTCTGAACAACAAGGTTCCAATATACAGATCAAGAACAAAGGATCCCGGAGCGATCCTTGTAGACACACTGTCAGTGAATTGGAAATTTCATCTGGCATATCTGTTTCCTCCAATCTCCCTGTTACCCAGGGTAGTGGGAAAAATAAAGCAAGCAAAAGGAGTCATAATTCTAATAGCTCCAGCTTGTCCCAGAAGGTATTGGTACACAGATCTACTAAGGATGTCAGTGGAAGCACCAATACTGCTCCCTCAACATTCAGAACTGCTAATGCAGGGTCCTTGTTATCACAGCCATCTGGATCGTCTGTCTTTGACGGCGTGGCTATTGAAACCTCTATCCTAGAAGGGGATTTTCAAAACAAGTAATTCAAACTATGCTTAGAGCAAGAAAGCCTTCTTAAGCTCGTATTTATTCATTAGTATAGTGAAAGAAGTTTGAATCCAAGATCTTTTAAAGTATCCAGGATTTTGGATTTTCTTCAAGCAGGATTGGAGAAGAGGTTGAAAGTAGCTTCCTTAAGAGTTTAAGTATCAGCATTTAACTGTGAGGTTTCAGATAATGACTGACTAACAGGATGTGCGTACTTTCTTTCAGGGAGTTGTACACATTCAACCTCCGTTTGTTTTCCTGCAGCTCCCTGGGATTTGAATCTAGTTCTTAAAATCCTTCAGGGACCTCCGTTTGAACCACTTAAGAGAGCAGATCTTAAATGGTTAATGGCTAAAGTGCTCTTTCTACTGGCAATGGTGCCAGCTAGAAGAGTGTCAGGTTTAGGAGCACTGTAGTGTAAGTCTCCTTTTCTAATATTTTTTCCAGATAAGGTAGTTCTTAGAACTAGATCTGGTTATCTTCCGAAGGTGGTTTTAAAGTTTCACCTTAACGAGGAGATTGTAGTCCCAGCTTTTTCAGGTATCGGGACTTTCTGCGGGAGAAGCATCGCTGGACGTGGTCCGGGCATTAAGAATCTTCATAGATCATACTAGTGCCATCAGGAAAACAGATTCTCTCTTCATCCTCTACGGATTTCATAGAAGAGGATGACCTGCTAGTAAACAGACGCTGGCAAGATGGCTCCGAATGGTAATTTCAGCATCTTATTTTCGTGCTCATCTCCCTATTCCGGCTAATGTCTCTGCACACTCTACACGTAAGGTAGGTCCTTCATGGGCAGCATAACATGGTGCTTCAGCAGAACAGATTGGTAAGGCAGCCACAGGGTCTTCCGTTAACACTTTCATTAGACATTATGCCATGGATACTTTTGCCTCTCATGATGCTGAATTTGGGTGAAAGATTCTCCTGTCTAATCAGGAGCATTCCCACCACTAAACTGGCTTTGGGAATCCCAATGTTATCCTGTGGATAACCTGTGGACCCAGCAAGAGAAATTTACGTTATGGTAAGAACTTACCGTTGATAACGTGATTTCTCTTATGTCCACAGGTATACACAGGGGTCCCACCCTGACGCACCTGATTTGAGGATCTTGACAATCACTAAACCTCTTCCCTCTTGCATGGAAGGGTGTGCATGTGTTTTCTTATTGCCTAAATAGGTTTCTACCTGATGCTCCTGCCTAAATTGCTGTGGAAAGAACTGATTTGACTTAGTCAGTGGGCGGGATTATATGGAGAAGCCCCGATGCATCCTGGGAGGCCAGAAAGCTCGTGACTATTTGGTGCCATTTCCGCTGTCGCTCTGGCATATCCCAATGTTATCCTGTGGATACCTGTGGACATAAGAGAAATCACGCTATCAACGGTAAGTTCTTATCATAACGTATATATATATATATATATTTTTATATATACAGTATATATACCTATTTATATATATATATATATATATATATATATCATACTAGGTTTACCACTGATGAAAATGAAATATCATTGAAACGTTGGCCTGTGAGTGCCGCGCCCGGAGTATGCTGTTTATCTTTATGGGTATGCGAGGATAGCGGCTTGTGATCTTAGTATCTGAAGTTCCGATCCTACAAGTATGTGTGTGTGTGTGTATATATATATGTATATAATATATATATATATATATATACACATATATAGACATTATTACATACATACCCATATATATATATATATATATATATATATATATATAGTATACCTGTATATATGTATAACTCTGAAAATTAGAATATCTGCAAAAGTTCATTTATTTCAGTAATTCAACTTAAAAGGTAAAACTGATATATTATATATAGACTCATTACATGCAAAGTGAGATATTTAAAGCCTTTATTTGTTATCATTTTGATGATTGTGGCTTACACCTTAAGAAAACCCCAAATCCAGAATCTCAGAAAATTAGAATATTACATAAAATCAATAAACAGAGGATTTTAAATACAGAAATGTCGGCCCTCTGAAAAGTATAATCATGCATATGTACTCAGTACTTGGTTTGGGCCCCCTTTGCATGAATTACTGCCTCAATGCGGCGTGGTATGAATTCTATCAGCCTGTGGCACTGCTGAGGTGTTATGGAAGACCAGGATGCTTCAATAGGGGCCTTCAGCTCTTCTACATTGTTCGGTCTCATGTCTCTCATCTTTCTCTGGGCAATGCCCCATAGCTTCTCTATGGGGTTCAGGTCAGGCGAGTTTGCTGGCCAATCCAGCACAGTAATCCCATGGTCACTGAACCAGGTTTTGGTACTATTGGCAGTGTAGGCAGGTGCAAAGTCCTGCTGGAAAATGAAGTCAGCATCTCCATAAAACTTGTCTGCTGAAGGAAGCATGAAGTGCTCTAAAATGTCCTGGTAGACAGCTGCATTGACTCTGGACTTAATAAAGCACAGTGGACCAACACCAGCAGATGACATGGCTCCCCAAATTTACACAGACTGTGGAAACTTCACACTGGACTTCAAGTACCTTGCATTGTGTGCCTCTCCATTCTTCCTCCATACTCTGGGACCTTGGTTTCCAAATGAGATGCAAAATTTGCTCTCATCAGAAAGAGTACTTTGGACTACTGAGCAACAGACCAGTTCTTTTTTTCTTTAGCCCAGGTAAGACGCTTCTGACGTTGTTTGTTGTTCAGGAGCGACTTAATAAGAGGAATACGACATTTGAAGCCCATGTCCAGGATCCGTCTGTGTGATGCACTAACTCCAGCCTCAGTCCATTCCTTGTGAAGCTCCCATACACTTTTGAATGGCCTTTTCCTGACAATTCTCTCCAGGTTGCGGTCATCACTGCTGCTTGTGCACCTTTTTCTTTCACACTTTTCCCTTCCACTTAACTTTCTATTAATGTGCTTTGATACAGCACTTTGAGAACATCCAACTTCTTTTGCAATTTCCTTTTGAGGCTTTGTCTCCTTGTGGAGGGTGTCAATGATGGTTTTTTGCACAACTGTCAGGTCAGAAGTCTTCCCCATGATTGTGAATTGTACTGAACCAGACTGAGAGACAATGTAAAGGCACAGGAACCATTTGCAGGTGGTTTGGATTAATTAGCTGATTAGGGTGTGACACTTTGGGATATTCTGATATTGTATATGGATTATGAAGCAGTTGATTGATATGCTATAATACAAGCTACAATCTGGTATGCGATTCTATTATTGGTGTGTTATTTGTGCACTGTGGAAAGAAATACTACACCATAGGCGCTTGTTCTTCTCTCTTGTTTGCAGATCCTTTCGGCTACATATACCTAGTGGCATTCTGAGGAATTGAGCAGTCACCCAAAGAAGTGCAGGATGTAAAAGCAGGGCTATAAAGCTCTCTTTGGACTTTGTGAGATCCTGTGGACCATATATTGGGGTACAGGAAGTGAGATATAAAGCTCACTTTGGACTTTGTGATATCCTTTGGACCATATATTGGGATACAGGAATATTGGACTAGGAGAAGCGCACTGATCTATTTCTTTGAACGCTCTCTCTCTATCTCTCTCTCTCTCTCTCTCTCTCTCTCTCTCTATATATATATATATATTTATTTATTTATAGTGGTGCTTGAAAGTTTGTGAATACTTCAGATTTTTCTATATTTCTGCTGAAATTTGGCCTAAAATGACCTCATATTTTCGCACTAGTCCTAAAAGTAGATAATGAAAACCAAATCAAATAACTGCGACAAAAAGATTAGACTTGCTTAAGTTGTTTTTGAAGAAAATTATGAAATATCACACATCTGTGAGTGGAAAAAGAATGTGATGTTCCGGTAAATGTTGATTAGTCCTGAACATCGGCTTGGAGGAATTTTATCCCATTCCTACATTCAAAACAGCTTCAACTCTGTTATGTTGATGGGTTTCCTCCTATGAACTTGTGTGCTTTGGGTCATTGCATTACTGCATGACCCACGTTCTCTTGAGATGCAGCTCATGGACGGAGGTCCTGACATTTTCCTTTAGAATATTCTAGTATAATTCATAATTCATTGTCCAATCAATGGTGGCAAGTCGTCCTAGGCCAGATGCAGCAAATCAGGCTTAAACCATGATACCACCACCACTGTGTTTAGAGCCAGCCCTAACCAATATGATGCCCTAGGAAAGATTTTGGCTGGTGCCCTCTAGCACCGCTGCTAGTTCCGCCTTTGACTCTGCACCCCTTTCCCAACACCATCACCCCTCACCCATAGCAGTCCTCATTTTGGTGCTCCTACCCCCTATATTTTAAATAGGAACAGTGCGCACATTCAGTGCACAGCTCAAAATGGGGCATGTTCTTGCTGGGAAGGGGCATGGTCACACAATAGTACCCCCAATTCAAATCACGCCACACAGTAGTGTAACTTTATTCCCATTTTATCATGCGATAGTGTCCCTTATTCATGTTACATCACACAGTAGTGTCATCACTTTACCTTATATACGTTACTCCTCACAGTAGTGCCCCTTATTCACACTGAATTTCTCCTTATTCACATTACACCACACCACATTGCTCTTTATTCACATTAGACCACACAATAGTGCCCTTTCTATACGTTACACCACACAGTAGAGCACCTTATACACATAATACCACACATTAGTAATGCATTAATATACACATAATACCACACAGTAATGCCCCTTACACATTTGACATACATTATTAATGTCCTTATAAACATAATGCACCTTACACATTATGCCAACCATTATTAATGCCCTTATACGCATAATGTCCCTTACACATATGCCGCACATTATTATGCACTTATTCACATAATGACACACATAGTGCCCCTTACACATATGCCATACATTATTAATGCATTTATACATGACACACATAATGCCCCTTACACATGTGCTGAACACTACTGCACAACCAACCCACCCGCACACAGCAATCACATGGCCGCTAACACTGTGACCTCTGTCTCTGCTTGGATACAGATGTGTTCTCATACATCTTGCCCTTAACACGCCATGCAGCAGGAGATGCCTCGCATGAGTCAGCTGGCAGCTCTGCTAATGTCAGGCGTCTTTTTTGTCGAAAATGTGTCTTATTTGCATTGGTATGTAGCTAGGATGCACAAGCAGCTTCTCCTGATTAACGTAATATGCAGCATGCCTATATTCTGTATGGGACTGTGGCTATATCTGCATACGAAATGCTACGTTACAGTGATTTCCAGGAATACACTGTAACATAGCATTTCATATGCAAATACAACCGCAGTCACACACAAAATTTAGGCATGCCACATATCATGTTAATCAGCAGAAGCTGCTTGTGCCCCATGGTATACAAAATGCCCTAGGCAATTGCCTAGTTTGCCTATGCATATGGTCGACTCTGACTGTTTCACAGATGGTATGAGGTTTTTATGCTGGAATGAAGTGTTCTCCTTTCTTCAAACACCAACTACTTCTCACGTAGGTAGCCAGGCAGCACTGCAGCTTCCCGTTCCTCGGTATGCTCCTGGCTTATCCTTCTGTGTCCACAGCATCTGAAGAGCTGCAGTGTTTGGGTGGGAGGAAGCTGGTGGAAGCTGCTACTCCAGAGCTATGTAAGTATAATACAGCACACGCACACCCTCCCTCCTCCTTATTGTGTGGCGTAATATGAATTGGTATTATTTTGTGGCCATGCTCCTTCCCCATGAAGCCAAGCCCCTATCATTTTGCTGCACGTCTTCAGTATACACTGTTCCGATTTTAGTTATGAGGGGGCACCAATTCTCTTTCTGGCACGGGGCACCAAAATGTCGTTACGGCTCTGGGCACACTGTTTACAAGGGTGTTGAGGGGGAGGTGCAAAGTACTTGGGCCTGTCAAAGTCAAATTGCATATTTCAATATTTGGAATACGCTATGACATTTATTAATGGATGCATCTACGATGCATGCATCAATATGGAAGGGCGCGAATGACCATAATGGCAAGTTACTGTGCGCATTACGGTAGAAGATGCATTTGTTAATAAATGTCATACTGTGACAAAATAGCAAATCTCTCTTACACACACTCAAATGTGGTATCTCCAGGAACGCACATCAAATAGTTTCTTAAACATATCAGATTGCTTAAACAGCCATTGTGAACATACAATGTAGTGTTCTTTACTCATAGGCTTTCCGTTGTTGGGAATGTAAATCGCAAACAATTGAGAGTTGTGTATTGAGTCAATAGATCCTTGACTGTCATTGTTACACTAGAGGTCAGAACAAACAAGAACACAATATAACATGCAAAACCCAAACACAAGACAGACCCTTGTTTGTTTAATACCTTTCAAGACCACCAAAAGGTGACATTCAATATAGTACAGACCAGACATTGATGTATGATATGTCAAATGTATAACATTTATACTCTCCTACATATAGTTTTAAACACATCTAACCCACGGTTTATATATATTTCATAACGTAATTGTAATAGCAGGAAACTATATATATATATATATATATATACTGTATATCACAAGGATGGAATTAAGGAGACTGTGTGTGGGATTAAATTGTTCAGGGTCACATAAGCAGTAATCCGGTGGTTGCAAGGATATTGTCGCATATTGTGGCAACAAGTTATTAGCAATACCGGATTCATGTATATTACTGTATGATAATGTGGTGGGTTTGACTGGTCTTGGGCGGGAACTCAGATGTAAACAACAGTAATCACATCTCAAGGATTAGTCATCACCCACCGTTTGAGCCGACCAATGATCCCCAGTGTACTGGATATGTCCCACCCCTGGACCAATAGCAGAAGACCCAGCCCCAGACATGTACCTTCTCCAATACACAGTATATAAGTATTTTCCCTTACCCAGGAAGCTCAGTTGTTGCTGATTCTAAATGGAGATGACTATCCACTGAGCTAAGGGTGATGTATGCTGGCTGTAATTGTTTCTTATGTAACTGTAACTCTGTACCACTTACTTAGGCTTATATATGTTATATTGAATGGTATACTGTAAATATGTTATTTTGTATGCATACCTTTTAATATGAAATACATATATATATCTCTGAGCATTGGACCTCAGTATACCATGTGTGTGACTACTTGCTTTCTCTTAAGGGACATAGTGCTGTGACATTTAGCGCACTATTATCGTATATGGTAATAAGATGCAATTTGCATCCACAATATATAATAACACTGGTATGTAAATGTTTATTTCAAATAATGGAATTTCCCAGTTGGGGGCTACATCTGCGATATCACGTACTTATATGATGTGCAGTACAGATGCGCTGTGTTCTACCGGCTAAGGGTGGATGCATCTGATGCCGATGAACCCCATCCATCTTTGGTGCTATCATTAAGGCGCTGATCTGAATCAAGGGACAATAGATTTCTTTGTTGCGTTTGGGTGTGACAAAAAACGCATAATATTAGAAATGTTACAGTGTACTCTTTATTGTTGCTAACGGGGTTCAATAAGTCATATTGTGTTTGATTCAGATTGGATTGTTTATCTGTTAAGTAAATTTAAAGAGCATTTAAAAGTTGGTGCATGCATCTAATTCGTATAGTACAGATATAGCTTGGTTACCACGCTGCATCTTATTCGCATAGTGCTAACACAGGCCTGAAGTAACAAAGCTTCGTTCGCGCTGAAAAAGACACGTGTGGAAGCTTTGTTAGCATGCAGTGGGAATTGTCCATCAGTGCGACTTCCGGTGCTTGTATAATTTGGGATTTACTTGTGACAAAAGATAGAGCTAGTGTTTGTGTGTTCTGGCCGCATGGCTTAGACTCCATTTTGTGTCCAAGCACATGGCTTGGAAGGGGGAGGGGCAGTGGCCATTTTAGGTCAAATCTGCATTGGTCTTATCAAACCCAACATAACTTAAAGTCACTCCCTACCCACTTAGCTAACAGCTAACTTTCAGCTGTTCCTGAATTAAACCCCAAAATAAGCCATTGTTAAACAATATGTTACCTTTGTCACAAGTAAACCATATATATGTACACATCCATCACCATTTAAAAGCTACCAATAAATTTAACTAACCCATGCCATAGTCAATTATAAATAGTGTTTCAATTAGGCGTAGTGAGATTAATATTGAGATTAATACTTAGCTTGGTGTAAGAAAAATACACTCAGATGAGAAAGTTTTTAATGATTTGTCTTAGAACTGGAGATAAGGAGTGTGTAAGATGAGACCCTTTGCCTGTTACAAGACGTAGACAATTAAAATGATAATGAACTTGTTCAACTACTCTGGGACAAGTGTATGTGGACATCTGTTGGGATGCAAATTAGGCTTCTGTGGAAGCTACATTCACTATATGTGTATTAATATATATGCTGTGTGAGGGTTTCATAGAGTGTAATAAATTAATGTGTGTATATATATATATATATATATATATATATATATTTATATGTTATATTATTATTATTATTATTATTATTATTATTATTATATAAATGTATGTATATTTATATCATAGTATGTTTTGCAAGATAGCTATCCAATCTGAATCATAGCATTTAAATTATAGTCAATAGCAAATCTGAATTGAAGTGTGATACCTCTAGGGGGATATTATCAATCACTGGTAAATGATTCCTTTTCTGTACAGAAAAATATTGTGAATTTGTGTGGGTTGAAAGTAAGTGTGAGTGGATTGAACCCTGGAAAGCGGGATCCCGTAGAGTGACACTCAGCAAGGAGATGCTCCAGTAGTGTGGTGGCTCGCAACCACATGTTAGTATGTACAGGTGTGGCGTTAACCCATTTATAAAACACTCCAGGTGACCTAGAATTAACCTACGGTAAAAAGTAAAGTTGTCTTCATAATTGTAAGGCACACAAATAGCAAGTATTTGTGAGTCGTGCGATTTGACCGCATCTCTGCTTGTGTGATACGCGTCACAACGTGATACGGTTTTTGCAACATTTTGCGCAAATAGCATCATTATATGCGCTGTGTTAGCATACACAGAGGTGATTGAGTAAAGAGTTAAGAACTTCACTGCTCTCCCAGGAAGATTCTTGGTGGACATTCATTGGATGGTGTGGTGACACTTGCCACACAGAATTCCAGTGGATAGAAACCCAAAAGTAGCAGGCCTGTAACCTCTACTGGAAAGGCATGGTATTACTCTGTTAATACAGTTCGTGCTCCCAGTGCCTGAGGGGTATGATATGGTCCTCTCTGATATACGCGTGTCATCAGTCGGTGGGGCGTGGTATACTCGGTTGAGAAGGAGTTGGTGAAAGAACTCAGAGGACTTTCACCATTTGCTCGTGTTGTTCATTTGGTGATCGTGTTAAAAGGCCCACGATGGGAGCTAAATGCACAAGCGAGAAACGTTCGGCAGCTAAGGTTCAGGCTGAAATACGGGGGACGAAAGGGTCCGCTGGTTATGTTATGTGTAGGAAGTATGGTCCTTACAGGAGGCTTTTTGTAATGATTGGGTAAAAATGACGATGAATAAGCGAATGTCATTTTCCAGTGATTGGTGGTTTTGATCCTGAGGTATTGCAGGTAGTATGAAAACAAATATGTTTGACCAAAGTCATATAAGATAAGAACGAAAACATAATAACTGTTTGAACTCGTAGCAACAATAAGGAGAAGTAAAAAAAAAAAAGGTAATGCAAGTACACCACCACCGCCATATGTGGATGTGGAAACAGTTACAGCCAGTATACAAACTATAGAAAATAAAAATAAAAATATGAAAAAGGAATGTAACCTATACTATGTACTAACGTATGTTAAAAGTTTTATTCAGGCGGAGATGGTGACCTGACTCTGGTTTCGGCCATTTCTCATGCACTCAGAGGAGTAATATCCAACAGGTAAAAGAGGAGCTATAGCCTGCAGGGGAAGTGGCTGAGACCAGTGGAACTGGTAAGTATGGTGCCATTCAAGTACATAGATAGTAAGACCCAAAAATAAAAATAAAAATCAGGAAAGTAATGACAAAATGGAGAAAATCCTGTCCGCATATTAGTAGTTCCCAGTAGGAAAGCGGACAGAGAAGCGGTAACCCCCAGGGTGCTTTTTTTTGTAACTATCACTTAAGTATTCATTTCTAGGAAATAGGTAATCAAGATGAGGGCAGCTAGGAATGCCCTTGTCTAGATAAGCACGGTAATGTTTGTTGGACCATTTGCAGACCCTTAATACGGGATGAGAAGGATTAAATGAATACTTTGCATGACCTAGAAGCTTTTTTTTTATAGTACTAGAAAATTCTCTGTTAGGAAAAGATCACAAGTAAACTCTAATTCGGCAAATGGGAGTAATGAGAGAAGTGCAACATTACCCTTTGAAAAAACCTGCTGAAGTTACGATTGGGCCTCTATGATGCTAAACTCTTTTCTTTTTCTCCTGGCAGCAGTGGCCCCTGACTAACTTACTTGACAGAGATTTTGTTGTGTAAATTGAAATGTGTAATACATATATTGTACTCCCGCTCAGGAAGTACAAGGCATGTTAGATACCCCTCAAAGACTAATGTTGCATTCCACTGTTCTAGATTCATGTCCATCACAGGTAGAGGAAAATATCTCGCAGATACCAGGTTCCCTATTAACTTAGGATGGACAGGACCAGGGGTGTATCTAGGGGTCTGAGCGCCCCTGGCAAAGTAAGAAACTGGCGCCCCCCACCCAGGGACACAGAGGGGGGAGTTACAGATAGGCTGAGGTCAGGGACACTGAGGGAGAATTACAGGGAGGGTGCGGGTAGGGACCATGAAGTGGAGGGCTTACAGGGAGGCTGAGGTCAGGGACACTGAGGGGTTGTTACAGGGAGGGTGTGGGCAGGGACACTGAGGGGGAATTACAGGAGTGTGCGGGCAGGGACACTGAGGGGGAATTATGAGGAGGGTACGGGCAGGGACACTGAGGTGGAATTACAGGAGGGTGTGAGCAGGGTCACTGAGGGGGGAGTCACAAGGAGGCCGAGGTCAGGGACACTAAGGGGGAATTACAGGGAGGGTTCGGGTAGGGAAAATGAGAGGGAGAGGCAACAGGGAGGCTGAGGTCAAGGACACTGAGGGAGAATTACAGGGAGGGGTGCAAGCAGGGACACAGGAGGAATTACGAGGAGGGTGCAGGCAGGGACACTGAGATGGAATTACGAGGAGGGTGCAGGCAGGGAGACTGAGGGGGAATTACGAGTAGTGTGCAGGCAGGGACACAGAGGGGGAATTACGGTTAGGGTGCGGGTAGGGACACTGACAAGGAACTACAGGGAGGGTGCGGACAGGGATACTGAGGGGGAATTATGGAAAGCAGTGGCGTAACTACTGCCCCCGCAGCCCTCGCGGTGGCTTGGAGGCGCAGGGCTGCGGGGGGCGCCACCACTGATTTAGCACAGATTGACATGCGGACAAGCCGTCCGCATGTCAATCTGCTGTCTCCCTCCAACCCTCCGCTGGCGCCCGTGGCCCTAGCCGCTGCTGTGAAGGAGGGACACGGAGCGCACAGCGCGCGCCTCTCCTGTGTCCCTCCTGCGTCTCCGCCGGGTCTATTGAATGAAGTGCCTGTTCGTGAGCTCTGATTGGCTCACGAACCGGCACTTCATTTAACACACACGCTGGAGACGCAGGAGGGACACAGGAGAGGCGTGCGCTGTGCCCTCCGTGTCCCTTATCAGAGCCGGCCATAGGCATAGGGCATTTGATATGCCTAGGGGCATCAGCAGCTTCTGCTGATTAAAATGATATGCGGCATGCCTATATTCTGTATGTAGCATTTCATATGAGGATACAGCCACAGTCTCACACAGTATATAGGCATGCTGCATATCATTTTAATCGGCAGAAGTGGCTTGTGCATTCTAGTCACATAGCAATGCAAATAAGATGCATTTTCATTAAAAAAAAAAGGTGCCCGACGTTCACATTAATGCAAGATTTGTCAGGACACATCTGTATCCAAGCAGAGGCAGAGGTCACAGTGTTAGTGGCAGTGTGAGTGCTGTGTGCATGTGAGTGGGTTGGTTGTGCAGTAGTGTTCAGAATATGGTTATGGAGCATTATGTGTGTCATGTAAAAATGCATTAATAATGTGCAGCATATGTGTAAAGGGCCACTATGTGTGTCATTATGTGTATAAGGGCATTAATAATGTGCGGCATATGTGTAACAGGATACTACTGTATGTGTGTCATTATGTGTATAGGGGCACTAATAATGTGCAGCAAGTGCGTAGGGGGCACTATGTGTGTCATTATGTGTATAAGGGCATTAATAATGTGTGCCATATGTGTAAGGAACATTATGTGTAAAAGGGCATTAATAAAGGTTGTCATAATGTGTAAGGCACATTATGTTTATAAGGACATTAATGTGTCTCATATGTGTAAGGGGCTTTACTGTGTGAAATTGTGTATAAATGCATTACTAATGTGTGGCATTATGTGTATAAGGTGCTCTACTATGTGGCGTTGCATATAGAAAGGGCACTACTGTGTCGTCTAATGTGAATAAAGAGCAATAAGGTGTGGTTTAATGTGAATAAGGAGCAATTCAGTGTAATGTAATGTGAATAAGGGGCTCTACTGTGAGGAGTAACGTTTATAAGGTAAAGTGATACTACTGTAGGATGTAATATGAATTATGGACACTATCGCAAGATAAAATGTGAATAAAGTTGCAGTACTGTGTGGCGTAATTGGAATTGGGGTTACTATTGTGTGGCCATGCCCCTTCCCAGCAAGAAGATGCCCCTTTTTGGGCTGTGCGTCAAATGTGCGAACTATTCCTATTTAAAATATAGGGGATACAAGGACTGCTATGGGTGAGGGGTGATGGTGCTGGGAAAGCTGGGAAAGAGGTGCAAGGTCAGAGGCAGAACCAGCGGTGGTGCTAGGGGGCACCAGCCAAAATCTTGCCTAGGGCATCATATTGGTTAGGGCTGGCTCTGTCCCTCATTACAGCAGCGGAGGAGCGGGGGGGGGGGGGAGCTGTACCTGGCACTGGGGGAGGGGGAGCATATTTGGCACTTGGGAGGGCATATGTGGCACTGAGGGGGCATATGTAACACTCGGGGGTATATGTGTACCTGGCACTTGGGGGGGGGGGGCATATTTGGCATTGGGGCATGTGTGTACCTGGCACTGTGGGGGAATATCTGGCACTGGGGGCCTATGTGGCACTGGGAACACAGCCCTAGCAACAAGCATTACCCCCTAGCAACGAGCATGACACCCAGTGCATGAAACCCCTGGCAACGAGCATGAAACCCAGTGCATGAAACCCCTGACAACGAGCATGACACCCAGTGCATGAAACCCCTGGCAACGAGCATGACACCCTGAGCATGAAAACCCCTGGCACCGTGCATGGAACCAGGAGCATGAAACCCCTGGCAACGAGCAGGTAATTTAAAAGTAATTAGAAGCCTTACTGTAGGACTTAATGTGTAATGGGCATTGCGGTGTGTGGCATAATGTATCACGGACATTGCGGTGTGTGTCATAATGTGTCACAGGCATTACGGTGTGTGGCATACTATATCACGGGCATTGTGGTATGTGGTATAATGTCTCAGGGGCATTGCAGTGTGGCATAATGTATAATGGGCACTGCGGTGTGTGGCATAGGGTATAACGGGCATTGCGGTATGTGTCACAGGCATTATGGTGTGTGGTATACTATATCAAGGGCATTGTGGTAAGTGGTATAATGTCTCAGGGTCATTGCAGTGTGTGGCATAATGTATCACGGACATTGCGGTGTGTGTCATAATGTGTCAGGCATTATGGTGTGTGGTATACTATATCACGGGCATTGTGGTATGTGGTATAATGTCTCAGGGTCATTGCGGTGTGTGTCATAATGTGTCACAGGCATTGTATGTGCTATAATGTATCAGGGACATTGCAGTGTGTAGCATAATGTATAACGGGCATTGCGATTCCTGTCATAATGTATCACAGGCATTACGGTGTGTGCATATTGTGTCATGTGCATTATTGTGTGTGGCATAATGTCTAAGGGCCATTGCAGTATGTGGCATAATGTATACTGGGCATTACAATAAGGAGGAAAAATGACAAATAATGTAAGGGGCATGAATCAGGATTATGTTTCTTTCCTGTGGTGGCCAACGTCTGGGCGTGCAGGGTGCAAAACTGGAGTATAAGGTAGTCTTTTCCTGCAATGCCATGCCCCTTTTTGCAAAGCCACGCCCATTTCAACAAAGCCACACCCCTTTTGCATTGCACGCGCCTTCGGCGCCCGCAAGTTCATCCCTTCACTAGTGCCAATTATGGGGGGGGGGGGGGGGGGCACCGGAGAATTTTTTCGCTGGGGGGAGAAAAATTTCTAGTTACGCCACTGATGGGAAGGGTGCGGGCAGGGACACTGAGAGGGAATTACAGGAGTGTATGGGCAGGGTCACGGAGGGGGCAGTTACAGGGATGGTGCGGGCAGGGACACTAATGGGGAATTACAAGGAGGGTGCAGGCAGGGACACCGAGGGGATATATGCACACATACATACATACAGTTAAAAACCTCTCTCTAGGTGTGATGGCACTACATGTCCCAGTAAATCCAGTTGACAAGGTGTGCTGGGACTTGTACTCTCAACACAGCTGGACAGGCAGTCACTGATCTAGATACCTCTCCATACAGAGCTCTTTGTAACCTGTTATCCAGATTGCCAGGATAGACCATGCAGTGCAGCTACGGTACCGCAGAAAATGTACAGGTATGCTCTCATGCTGCACTGCTGAATGGTGCTGATTGTAGTGGCTGCTATTTGGTGACAGACCACGTTGGACCAATGAGAAGGGGAGCGGATGAGGAAGAAGAGGTGCCTCGCCCCTCCCCATACCTGGAAGTGCCCCGCTCCCTGGCTATATTCACCATCATTGTGACTGTAGTCACAGAGAGTGTCAGAGTGCAATACGCTTCTGAGAGATTCCGGCAGTGGATGAGCACTGCTAAGGGATGTACTCGGTGAGAACTACTATGTCATTCTACCCCCTGGCGCGTGTGGCACTGCCGGGCGGCACCCCTGGCAAGTGCCATCCTGGCCAATAGGAAGATACACCCCTGGACAGGACACTGGATTAATGGCTGAGGTAGTCCCAGTAGTGACACAGTAAGCACAAGATTTAAGGAGGGTAAACCCAAGTAGTTAAGAATCAATTCCCCGTAGTGCCCAATCCAGCTGTCATTTTAATAAAAATCCTCTCCACCTCTACCAACTTTATTGTCACCAATCTCTATTCTGTTTCCTTCACTGTTTCCTCTTCATCTTTGCTTACACAAAGGGGATATAATACATGGACCCGACTCTCCCAAGTTTCATTGATCACCATACAGAAACCAGACAGAGTGGCTGTTATTAAGTGCCAGGCCCACACTTACAACCAAGACCCAGTCTCACTTGGTAACAAGCTGCGCAGACGAAGCTGCTAAATAGGCAGCAAGCAGCAACATACAAACAAATACCACACAACTGATGACATTCAATGTGGTTACCACACAGAAATTGATTGAGATGCAAAAACAGGATTTTAATACCTACCGGTAAATCCTTTTCTCCTAGTCCTTAGAGGATGCTGGGGTCCACTTCAGTACCATGGGGTATAGACGGTTCCGCAGGAGCCATGGGCACTAGAAGATTTTTCCAGAATGTGAACTGGCTCCTCCCTCTATGCCCCTCCTCCAGACCTCAGTATAGGAACTGTGCCCAGGGAGATGGACATTTCGAGAAAAGGATTTACTTTTAAGTTAATGGTGAGATTCATACCAGCTCACACTTCAACCATGCCGCACAACATGGCATTCAACAAAACACATGCCAACGAGCATGAACATTACAGCAAACGTGCTGAAAACATTTTTAACAAACTAAAAACTGCAGGTAAAGTACGTACTGGGCTGGGTGCCCAGCATCCTCTACGGACTAGGAGAAAAGGATTTACCGGTAGGTATTAAAATCCTGTTTTCTCATATGTCCTAGAGGATGCTGGGGTCCACTTCAGTACCATGGGGTTATACCAAAGCTCCAGTATGGGCGGGAGAGTGCGGATGACCCTGCAGCACCGATTGACCAAACTGTAGGTCCTCATCGGCCAAGGTGTCAAACTTTTAAAACTTAGCAAACGTGTTTGTCCCCGACCAAGTAGCTGCTCGGCAAAGTTGTAATGCCGAGACCCCCCGGGCAGCCGCCCAGGATGAGCCCACCTTTATAGTAGAATGGGCATGCACCGTATTTGGTATCGGCAATCCTGCCGTGGAATGAGCGTGCTGAATCGTATCTCTGATCCAGCGCACAATGGTCTGCTTAGAAGCAGGACACCCAATCTTGTTGGGAACATACAGGACAAACAGAGCCTCTGTTTTCCGTATCCGAGCTGTTCTTGCGACATAAATTCTCAAAGCTCTGACCACATCCAGAGACTTTGAAGCAGCGAAGGTGTCAGTAGCCACTGGCACCACAATAGGTTGGTTTATATGGAAAGAAGAAACCACCTTTGGAAGAAATTGCTGACGAGTTCTTAACTCAGCCCTATCTTCATGAAAGATCAAGTAAGGGCTCTTGTGAGACAAGGCCCCTAACTCAGACACCCGCCTTGCGGATGCCAAGGCCAACAGCATGACCACTTTCCAATTGAGAAACTTTAACTCTACTTCCTGGAGAGGTTCAAACCAATCCGATTGAAGGAACTGCAACACCATGTTAAGATCCCATGGTGCCACAGGAGGCACAAATGGAGGTTGGATGTGCAGAACCCCTTTCACAAACGTCTGAACCTCTGGAAGGGAGGCCAATTGTTTCTGAAAGAAAACTGGCAAGGCCGAAATCTAGACCTTGATTGAACCCAATCGTAGGCCCGCATCCACACCCGCCTGAAGAAAATGGAGAAAACGTCCTAACTGAAACTCTTCCGTTGGAGCTTTCTTGATTTCACACCAAGACACATATTTTCTCCAAATACGGTGGTAATGTTTAGACGTTACTCCTTTCCTGGCCTGAATAAGAGTGGAAATGACTTCTTTGGGAATACCCTTTCGGGCTAGGATCCGGCGCTCAACAGCCATACCGTCAAACGTAGCCGCGGTAAGTCTTGATACACGCACGGCCCCTGCTGCAGCAGGTCCTTGCGAAGAGGAAGAGGCCGAGGATCTTCTATGAGCAACTCCTGAAGATCTGGATACCAAGCCCTCCTTGGCCAGTCTGGGACAATGAGGATCGCTCGAACCCCAGTTCTTCTTATGATCTTGAGAACTTTCGTTATGAGTGGAAGTGGAGGGAAGACAAACACTGACCGAAACACCCACTGGGTCACTAGTGCATCCACTGCTATTGCTTGAGGGTCTCCCGACCTGGAACAATATCTCTGAAGCTTCTTGTTGAGATGAGATGCCATCATCTCTACTTAAGGAACTCCCCAAAGACCTGTCACCTCTGTGAAGACGTCTTGGTGGAGGCCCCATTCTCCTGGATGAAGATCGTGTCTGCTGACGAAGTCTGCTTCCCAGTTGTCCACTCCCGGAATGAAAATTGCCGACAGAGCTCTTGTATGTCTTTCTGCCCAGAGGAGGATCTTTGTCACCTCTGCCATCGCCGCTCTGCTTTTCGTTCCGCCCTGACGGTTTATGTACGCGACTGCTGTTACATTGTCTGACTGGATCTGTACGGGTTGATCTTGAAGAAGATGCACCGCTTGTAGAAGGCCATTGTAAATGGCTCCCAACTCCAGAATGTTTATGTGAAGACAAGTTTCTTGACTTGACCATCTTCCTTAGAAGCTTTCCCCCTGTGTGACTGCTCCCCAGCCTCGGAGACTTGCATCCGTGGTTACTAGGACCCAGTCCTGAATCCCGAACCTGCTTCCCTCTAGGAGGTGAGAACTGTGTAGCCACCACAGGAGTGAAATTCTGGCTTTGAATGACAGGATTATCCTCTGATGCATGTGTAGATGGGATCCGGACCACTTGTCCAACAGGTCCCACTGGAATACTCTGGCATGGAATCGGCCAAACTGTATGGCCTCGTAGGCCGCTACCATCTTTCCCAACAACCGAATGCATTGATGAATCGACACTCTTGTTGGTTTCAGAATTTGTTTGACCATTCTCTGGATTTCCAGAGCCTTCTCTACTGGAAGAAATACCCTCTGTAGTTCTGTGTCCAGTATCATCCCCAGAAAAGACAATCTTGTTGTTGGTTCCAACTGTGATCTTGGAAAATTTATGATCCAACCGTATTGTTGAAGTAGTGTCAGGGAGAGTGCAGTGTTCTGCACCAATCTTTCCCTGGACCTCGTTTTTATCAGGAGATTGTTCAGGTAAGGAATTATATTGACTCCTTGCTGTCGAAGGACGGCCATCATCTCCGCCATCACCTTGGTGAACACCCTCGGTGCCGTGGAGAGTCCGAACGGCAACGTCTGAAATTGGTAATGACAATCCTGTATCGCGAATCTCAGATAAGCTTGATGTGGAGGATAAATGGGGACATGTAAGTAGGCATCTTTTATGTCCACTGACACCATGAAGTTCCCTTCCTCCAGACTGGAAATCACTGCCCTCAGAGATTCCATCTTGAACTTGAACCGTTGCAGGTAGAGATTCAGAGTTTTCAGGTTTAGAAATGGTCTGACCGAGCCGTCTGGCTTCGGAACTACGAATAGGCTTGAATAAAACCCTTCTACTTGTTGTAACAAGGGAACAAGGACAATGACTTCATCCTGGCACAATTTTTGTATTGCTGCTGCTACCACTTCCCTATCTGGGATAGAAGCTGGTAAGGTCGATTAGAAAAATTGGGATTGGGGAATGTGTTGAAACTCCAGTTTGTATCCGTGGGACACTATTTGTTAGACCCACGGGTCCAGGCCAGATTGAACCCAGAACTGACTGAAGAGTTTCAGACGTGCCCCCACCTGAGCGGCCTCCCGCAAGGGAGCCCCAGCGTCATGCTGAAGATTTGGCAGAAGCAGAGGCTGATTTCTGCTCCTGTGATCCTGGAGGCGCTGTGGACTTTTTTCCTTTTCCCCTTCCTTTACCCGCAAAGAAAGGGGAACCTTTACCCTTTTTGTATTTATTGGGCCGAAAGGACTGCATCTGAGAGTGATGTGTCTTTTTCGCTGGTGCAGGAGCATCAGGCAAGAATGTCAACTTACCTGCGGTATCCGCAGAAACTAAAGCATCCAGCCCATCTCCAAACCTTTATACGGGAGAGCCTCCATATTCCTTTTGGAATCTGCATCAGCATTCCATTGGCGAATCCACAACGCTCTCCGTGCTGAGATTGCCATGGTAGCGGCTCTAACTTGCGGTCTGCCAGCTCCTTTAGTGAAGCCGTCCCAGGCGCAGGAAGAATCACCTTTTTTGTTAACCGCGACAGGGCACTGTCTAAAACGGGGGGTGACTCCCACCTTTTCCTGTCCTCTGCAGGGAAAGGGTAAGCTACCTGAATTCTTTTGGGAACCTGAATTTTCTTTTCAGGAATTGTCCAGACTCCCTCAAAGAGACCGTTCAGCTCATGAGATGGAGGAAAAGTTACATTAATTTTCTTTTCTTTGGTAAAGGAGGGGCCTCCGTAACTTCTAACACCTCCTTTATAGCAACAATCATGTATTGAATGCTTTTCGCTAACTTTGGATCTATTCCCCTGGAATCACGAGTGTCGACACAGGAATCAGAGTCCGTGTCGGTATCAGTTTGTACTATTTGTGCAAATGACCTTTTATGTGACCCAGAGGGGTCCCCTGTGGATGAAAAAGCAGAACTATTAAAAATCACATCTTCGACAGATTTTCTCCAGTTTTTTGCATGAGACTCAGACTTATCCAATCTCTTACTGATATGATTCACACTATCATGTAATTCTTTCACCCATTCAGGCTCGTGGTTTGCCGGCAGCACCACCACATTACAACTCTGTGTCCCTAAAATGGCTCCCTCGGGGGAAGAGCTCCCTGCCTCAGACATGTCACACACGTGCACAATCACACCACAGACACTCCGGGGCTTAATGGGGACAGACCCACAGTAAAGTCTGTCAGAAGGACACAGAAGGAATTGCCAGCTCACAACTCAGCGCCAACAGAAAAAATCCCTGTGCCGCGTACTTTGTACACAGAGACCAAAAATCCCTGTGTCGCGTACTTTGTACACAGAGGTCTTCAAGCGCTTTATATTATGAATAAAAGGTTATAGCACCGAATATTACACTCCCCCCCCCTTTTTTGCACCCTGATACTTGATTCAGAAGTGGAGAGGAGGATCAGCGTTTCTTGCCCTGCAGCTGCTGGGAGAAAATGGCGCTGAGCAGAGTGCTGGCTGCCTGAGGAAGAAGCCCCGCCCCCTGTAATGGTGCATTTTTCCTCAGCTTTTAGAATAGATATTTATACTGGCGGGGGTGTAGGACAGTGTAAACACAAAGTATGCTACCTTTTGCCAGTGAGAG